>NW_028149485.1:0-181603 GCF_964270895.1 Podarcis filfolensis
GTCCGTGTCAGGATAAAAAGGTGGGGTGTAGATAAATAGAAGAAGAATAACAATCATTCTAAGATTGCTTGAGGAGGCTTCTAGTCAAAGCAATTGGAGCCTCGGGTGAAGCCCCTGAATGAGACCAGCCTGAGAAGAAAGAGTGTCCGACAAGGACCTGGGAGGCAGGGGGTTAAATTCCCCTGGGGGATCTTGCCTCTTGGCCTCACCTACCTCCTTGGAGGAAAAGGGGGGGTAGATAAATGACGAGTGAAACAAAAGACGACAGAGCAGAGACAGACAAATGCATCAGGAAGATGTTCCAGATCATAGAGGAAGGAGAAAGCAAAATGCAGATAATTAGTATTTTCAGAGAAACCTCAGCAGAGAAGGTTTTTTGGGGCTCAGTGTGACTTGGGAGTTCAAGGTGGACGTGGATACCAAGGGGTCTTTAGACGATTTTTCAGGGATTATGATTGACATCTGTACTCCAGCAACCATATGAATCCAAGGTTCCCACAGTAAAAGAAGGTCTGGATGATGTCCCCAAAGGTGCCTGGCTTATATTCCAGAAGATGGCCTGGGGGTGTTCCAGAAAGGAGTGTCTCTCAGGTTCTGAGTCGGAAAGGGAGCCAGGTACAGTGACCCCGATTTGAAGGCTGGCTTCTTCTTTATACTCACCTTTTGAATCTCTTCCCTTGGAAACATCCCTGCTTCCACCTCCTCTCTCTTTCCCTTCTTCCCCACAATCAGGCCTCTGGACCTTTAATATCCACCTTTCCCCGTGTTGCAGATCTTCCCTGTTGGAGCACAGGTGAGGCTCTCCCTTGGGGTGGGGGGCGAGGAGTCCATGGCCCCCCAGCCCAAAGGAGGACAGTGAGAGAGGCTTGGGCAGAGAATTCCTACAAGGATAGTGCTGTGTCCTGACTATGGGATCAGGAGCCACATTCCCTACCCATTATTGCCCAGGGGACTGATGGGGAATTATACGCCATTATAATTGCTCTGTGGTCTTTAGATGAAGTGTGATTAATAAATTTAATAAGCAATAATTGCTCTGGTAACCTCAAGATTAGATTGCTGCAATGTGTTATATGTAGGGCTGCCTCTGAAGAGGGTTCAGTAACTTCAGCTGCTGCAGAATTCAGAGGCCCCCCACCTTAAAATAACTACGCAAAATCTACAGAGACTCCCAGGTTTGTGTTGTCTTTGCTTCTTCACAAGATGAACTTTTTTATTTTATTTTTAAATAAATGTTTATTAAAGTTTTACAAATCAAAAAATTCATCATTTCACATAGATCATTCCATTAAATAAAGCTCACAGAAAAAACAAAGAAACAAAGAAATATAACAAAAAAAGAAAAAAAGAAAAAAGAAAAATCCACTTTTTAAAAAAAAATTACAAAATTCCATACCCCTCTGTCCTGACCTCCTCACATCTCCCTTTTTTGTGTTCCTCTTTATTCCAATCAAATTCAGCAAGTTCAAACCCTTATTCAAACCATGCTTAAATTATATTCTTCTAATTATTATGTCCCAAATTTTCATTATTTTAGCCCATTCCTCATCTTATATACTATGACATAATTTTATTCTGTTCATAACCCCCTTCTCCTTTTTAACATTCTTCTTTTCATTCACATTTAACCAAATCCCACAAGCCCTGTTACCTTCACTTCCCACATCATGTTAACACTCAAACATTTTGCAGTATTTTTGTAAATAGTCCTTAAACTTTTTCCAGTCCTGTTCCATCAGTTCTTCTCCCTGGTCACGGATTCTGCCAGTCATTTCAGCCATCTCCATGTAGTCAATCACTTGCATCTGGCATTCTTCCACGGTGGGTAGTTCTTGTGTCTTCCAATACTTGGCAAGAAGTATTCTTGCTGCTGTTGTTGCATACATAAAAAATGTTCTATCTTTCTTTGGCACCCGTTGGCCAACTATGCCCAAAAGGAAGGCCTCTGGTTTATTAGGAAAGGTAAATATAAACACCTTCTTCAGTTCATTATATATCGTTTCCCAGTAAGCCTTAACCCTTGGGCACGTCCACCAAAGGTGAAAGAATATTCCCTCAGCTTCTTTACATTTCCAGCACTTGTTGTCAGGCAGGTGATAAATTTTTGCAAGCTTGACTGGGGTCATGTACCACCTGTAAATCATTTTCATAATATTCTCCTTTAAGGCAATGCATGCCGTAAACTTCATACCGGTGGTCCACAACTGCTCCCAGTCAGCAAACATAATGTTATGACCTATGTCCTGCGCCCATTTAATCATCGCTGATTTAACCGTTTCATCCTGTGTATTCCATTTTAACAGCAAGTTATACATCTTTGACAAAATCTTAGTTTTTGGTTCTAACAGTTCTGTTTCCAATTTTGATTTCTCCACCTGGAAGCCAATTTTTTTGTCCAAATTGTAGGCCTCTCTTATTTGATAATAATGAAGCCAATCTCGCACTTTGTCTTTTAATTTCTCAAAACTCTGCAGTTTCAGTCTGTCACCTTCTTGCTCCAGAATTTCCCAATATTTTGGCCATTTGGCCTCCATATTGAGCTTTTTCTGAGACTTAGCTTCCATAGGTGACAACCACCTTGGGGTTTTGCTTTCCAGCAAATCTTTATATCTTGTCCAGACATTAAACAGAGCTTTCCTGACAATATGGTTTTTAAATGCCTTATGTGCTTTAACCTTGTCATACCACAAATATGCATGCCCACAAGATGAACTTTTTTTAAAGGTTTTCACAGTCACGTATAGCATCAATAATACTTATGCTTTACAGAGGAATTTAAGATAGGGAAAGGGACACGACAAGGCTGCCCAATTTCCCCATTGCTCTTTATTTCGGTCCTGGAGGTTCTGCTAAATATGATCAGAAGGGACCGTCTGATCAAAGGTATAAAGGTCGGAGCCAAACAATATAAATTGAAAGCTTTTGCAGATGATTTAGTACTGACTTTACAGGAGCCAGAATCTAGTACTAAAAGAGTACTAGAAATGATTCAAGAATTTGGTCATGTGGCGGGGTTTAAGTTGAACAAGTCAAATAGTAAAGTTCTGGAGAAAAATTTAACACCAATTGAGAAAGAGAGGTTTCAGAATGAGACAGGTTTAACATTGGTTAAGCAAGTGAAATACCTGGGGATTAACATGACATGGGAATTTATTTAAAGACAACTATGAAAAATGTTGGTCAGAAGTGAAAAAGGACCTGGAAATATGGTCAAATTTGAAGCTTTCCTTGTTGGGGTGAATTGCTGCTATAAAGATGAATGTATTGCCAAGAATGTTATTTTTGTTTCAATCACTACAAATTTTGGATGAAAAGTGGACTGTTTCAAGAAGTGGCAGAGAGACATTTCTAGATTCGTCTGGCAGGGCAAGAAGCCCAGAATAAAATTTAAAATACTAACTGATGCAAAGGAAAGAGGTGGATTTGCCCTGCCAGACCTTAAACTTTATTATGAATCAGCAGCCTTCTGCTGGTTGAAAGAATGGCTGCTTCTTGAGAACACAGACATTTTGGATCTAGAAGGTTTTAACAATGTTTTTGGGTGGCATGCATATTTGTGGTATGACAAGGTTAAAGCACATAAAGTATTTAAAAACCATATTGTCAGGAAAGCATTGTTCAATGTCTGGATAAGATATAAAGATTTACTTGAAAATCAAACCCCAAGGTGGTTGTCACCGATGGAAGCAAAGGCTCAGAAAAAGCTCAATATGGAAGCCAAGTGGCCGAAATATTGGGAAATTTTGGAGCAAGAAGGAGACAAATTGAAATTGCAGAGTTTTGAGAAATTAAAAGATAAAGTGCGAGACTGGCTTCACTATTATCAAATAAGAGAGGCTTATAATCTGGACAAAAAAATTGGCTTCCAGGTGGAAAAATCAAAGTTGGAAACAGAATTGTTAGATCCCAAAACTAAGATACTTTCAAGAATGTATAACTTGCTGTTAAAATGGAACACTCAGGACGAGACGGTTAAATCAGCTATGATTAAATGGGCACAGGATCTTGGACATAACATTATGTTTGCTGACTGGGAAACATAGGTATGAAATTTACGGCATGTAATGCCCTAAGAGAGAATATTATGAAAATGATTTACAGGTGGTACATGACACCAGTCAAGCTTGCAAAAATCTATCATTTGCCCGATAATAAATGTTGGAAATGCAAAGAAAATGAAGGTACATTCTTTCACCTTTGGTGGACGTGCCCAAGGATTAAGGTTTTCTGGGAGATGATTTATAATGAAATGAAAAAGGTATTTAAATATACTTTCGTGAAGAAACCAGAGGCCTTTCTCCTGGGCATAGTTGGCCAATTGGTGTCAAAGAAGGATAGAACTTTCTTTATGTATGCAACAACAGCAGCAAGAATACTGATTGCAAAGTATTGGAAGACACAAGATTTACCCACGCTGGAAGAGTGGCAGATGAAGGTGATGGACTATATGGAATTGGCAGAAATGACTGGCAGAATCCGAGACCACGGAGAAGAGTTGGTGGAAGAAGACTGGAAGAAATTTAAAGACTGTGCAGAAATACTGTAAAATTAATGAATGTTAAAATGATGTTGGATTGAAAATAAGTGGTATTGGTAATAAGATTAATAAGAATATGCAAATATGGATTGATAATGGATGAAAATATATAGTTATAATAGGTTAAGATATAAAGATAAATGAAAGAGGGTAAGGATTTGCTGAAATGTTTTTCTAAACAGGAATACAGAAAGGGGAGGTGTGAGGAGGTCAAGGAAATAAGTAAACAAGTCTAAAGATATTGAAAAATGGATTTATTTTTAAATTTTTTCTTTTTAGCTATTTGTTCTCTTTTGTACTTTGTATCTTTTTTCTACTTTTTTTTCTATGTGTGCTTTTTAGCTTGTTAATTTTTGTTTTAACTTTTTCTATTCTGTAAAATTGCTAATTTTTGTTTTAACTTTTTCTATTCTATGTTTTTTGTAAAACCTTAATAAATATTTCTTTAAAAAAAAACACAAGATGAACTTTTTTGAAGGTTTTTACAGTCACGTATAGCATCAATAAAACTTATGCTTTACTTATTTGACAAATGATAGACTCTGGTACGATGAGTCTGAGCTCATCTCCTTGCCTGAAACCAAAAAAATAAAAATAGAAAAACACTGAGCAGGAGAAATTGAGGAGTATATCCTTTCAGTATGCACTGAGACCCTACAGTATGTGTAGCTCATTTAAACAAAATCACTAATCCGATGAGCAGCAGCAGTGAACAATGTGATAGTGAATTGTCGTCGCTTGTCTCCACTGCCCTCACACACGTGTTGTGAAGAATCTTCTTTCATTATGAATGGTCTGTGTCACCATTAAGAAAAAGAAGTCAGAATAGGCCAATATCTATGTGTACTGTCCCTGGATCAAAGGACATTTCTTTAAGTTCTCAGAAGTTCTTAAACCTAGCACAAGGTTGTCCTTTGAACTAGCCAGGTGTTTAACTGAGAATCAATCACAATCTGTCCATCATTTGAAAAATAAGACTTTAGAGCCATCCTACCCCAAAATGGCAACTCTTGTTGTTGTTTAGTCGTTTAGTTGTGTCCGACTCTTTGTGACCCCCTGGACCAGAGCACGCCAGGCACTCCTGTCTTCCACTGCCTCCCACAGTTTGGTCAAACTCATGCTGGTAGCTTCGAGTACACTGCCCAACCATCTCGTCCTCTGTCATCCCCTTCTCCTTGTGCCCTCCATCTTTCCCAACATCAGGGTCTTTTCCAGGGAGTCTTCTCTTCTCATGACTCCTAGACATTCAATTTTGGGTGGCTGTAACCTTGATTTAACAAGACATTTGGCACCTAGCCTCTATATATGAGTTTCTAACACTGATCCTGTTATAAGATATTTATTAGCTTTTTCACACATTATAAGCACACATATCACAACAAGAAACAAAAACATAAACCATAAACACACACAAAACACAAAAAACACCACATGTATAATTTCAATCCCTTATTTTCATAAAACTTATTTTCCCGACCTCCTCGTACCTCCCCTTACTGCATTCCAATCCCTAATTAATTTTGATCAACAAATCCCTCCCTAATTTCTAATAAATAATTTTAACCTTTCTTTTCATATTGCATAATGGTTACAGCGTACAACCTCATATTTTCAAAATCCACAACGTCTTAGCATTCAACAATTTTACAATGTTTCTTAAGATAGTCTTTAAATTTCTTCCAATCTTCTTCCGCCGTCTCTTTTCCCTGGTCTCGGATTCTGCCGGTCATCTCTGCCAGTCCCATATAGTCTATAACTTTCATCTGCCATTCTTCCACGGTGGGTAGTTCTTCTGTCTTCCAATACTTTGCAATGAGTATTCTTGCTGCTGTTGTAGCATACATAAAAAATGTCCTGTCCTTCTTTGACACCAACTGGCCGACCATACCCAGGAGAAAGGCCTCTGGTTTCTTCAGAAAGGTATATTTAAATACCTTTTTTATTTCATTATAAATCTTCTCCCAGAAAGCCTTAATCTTTGGGCACGTCCACCAGAGGTGAAAGAATGTACCTTCATTCTCTTTACATTTCCAACACTTATTGTCAGGCAAGTGGTAAATCTTAGCAAGTTTGACTGGGGTCATGTACCACCTATAAATCATTTTCATAATATTTTCTTTTAAGGCGTTACACGCCGTGAACTTTATACCGGTGGTCCACAACCGTTCCCAGTCTTCAAACATAATGTTATGACCAATGTCTTGTGCCCACTTGATCATGGCTGACTTAACTGTTTCATCCTGTGTATTCCATTTCAGCAGCAAGTTATACATTTTTGACAAATTCTTAGTTTTGGACTCTAACAATTCTGTCTCCAGTTTTGATTTTTCCACCTGGAAGCCATTTTTCCTGTCTGACTTGAAGACCTCCATTATTTGATAATAATGAAGCCAGTCACGCACTTTATCTTTTAGTTTCTCATAACTCTGCAATTTCCATTTGTCAATTCTACGCATTCTCAGTCAGGAGGACAAACATGGCACAGGTGTGGCAGGTCACTGCAGCAGCTCCCTCGCCATCCATGCCTCTTGCTCCTACACACAGCATGAGACAGGACTCCTGGCCTCCCCCTCACACTCAAACTTAGAAGGGTGGTTTCTAAATCTAATAAATAAAAATTGGTGTGAGTGTTTCAATCTGGGATTCCAGCAGCCAGGCTCCAAAAGCCTTTTGCTGCATCTCCAGCTCTCCCTCTGCACTGCAAGGCTGACAGATGGAGGTCCATCTCCAAGAACATTAGCCTACCTGAGCACACCTTCAGTTTATTCCAAGCGCCAAGCCTTCTCACTAGTTCCATGCTACAGTCCCTAGAAAAACCTGAACCCTGGGTCTCCCAATATGGTTGCTATGCACCTCCTGGGGCCCAAGGGACTGTGTGGGTGATTAATAAATATCCAGAGGTCCAAAGGTCTAAGATGTGCCTCAGGGGTGGAATAATATTAGACGGAGAATGAAAAATGCCATTAGCAACTCTGATTCTGAAAAATGGAGGGCACGTTCGTGGAAGGAGAACAGCTCCCTTTCCTGTCAGGCAGGTCCTTATTTAAAAAGGCAATCTCACAACTGTATTCTTAGATCAAACTATTAATGATGATTTAGTATTATGGAAGGTTGATGATGCATTCCTATTATTTGGCATTGTTTTACCTCATTGGCTTAAAATTTGGGACATAAAGAAGACAGGGAGGAATGTACAATATGTTGAAATAAGAGAAGGTGCTAATTGCATTTGATGTGTGTTACAGTCTTTGTTCTTTTCCTTGAAATACTAACAGGGGTTTTCCTCCCCTCTCATTTCCAAGCAGGTTATGGAGGAGACAGTGTGTCATCTGTAATTTCATTTGGAAATACGAAGAGACCATTTAAATGTGGTGAATGTGGAATGTGCTTCAGTCCATGTGCACAGTTAATAAACTCACATCAATAAACTCACAGAGTGGGGAAACCGTTTAAAGGTATGGAGTGTGGAAAGAACTTCAGACAAACTTCATCTCTTACTTCACATCATCTAACTCACATGAGTGAGAAACCCTACAAATGTATGCAGTGTGGATGGAAATTCAGTATGAGTAGACAACTTCTTGTACATCAAAGGATTCACGCAACAGAAAAACCATTTAAATGAGTGTGGGAAGAGCTTCTGTCATCGCATAACGCTAAGCAAACATCAACGGACTCACACAGGGGTCAAATATTTAAAGGTATGGAGTGTGGAAAGAGCTTCAACACTAGTGGAGTGCTTAGAAACCATCAATGGACTCACACAGGGGAGAAACCATTTAAATGTATGGACTGTGGAAAGAGCTTCAACACTAGTAAAGTGCTTAGAAAACATCAATGGACTCACACAGGGAAGAAACCATATGAATGTATGGAATGTGGAAAGAGCTTTTGTTCAGGTGATCATCTGAATTTACATCATAGAACTCACACAGGGGAGAAACCATTTAAATGTATGGACTGCGGAAAGAGCTTCACGCATAATGGAAACCTTAGAAGTCATCTACGGAGTCACACAGGGGAGAAACCATTTAAATGTATGGAGTGTGGAAAAAGCTTCAGTCAGAGTTCATCACTTAATAGACATCATCAAACTCACATGGATAAAAAAACCTACAAATGTATGCAGTGTGGGTTGATATTCAGTATGAGTATACAACTTACGGTACATCGAAGTAGTCACACAGCAGAAAAACAATTTACATGTGTAGAGTGTGGAAAGAGCTTCACCTATAAGGCAAACCTTAGCAACCATCAACGGACTCACACAGGGGAGAAACCATTTAAATGTATGGGCTGCGGAAAGAGCTTCACACATAATGGAAACCTTAGAAAACATCTACAGACTCACACAGTGGAGAAACTATTTAAATGTATGGAGTGTGGAAAGAGCTTTCGTTCAGATGAACATCTGACTTTACATCATCGAACTCACACAGGGGAGAAACCATTTAAATGTATGGACTGCGGAAAGAGCTTCACACATAATGGAAGCCTTAGAAATCATCTACGGACTCACACAGGGGAGAACCCATTTAAATGTATGGACTGCGGAAAGAGCTTCACACATAATGGAAACCTTAGAAAACATCTACGGAGTCACACAGTGGAGAAACTATTTAAATGTATGGACTGCGGAAAGAGCTTCACAAATAATGGAAACCTTAGAAAACATCTACGGACTCACACAGGGGAGAAACCATATGAATGTATGGAATGTGGAAAGAGCTTTCGTTCAGGTAGTCATCTGACTTTACATCGTAGAACTCACACAGGGGAGAAACCATTTAAATGTATGGACTGCGGAAAGAGCTTCGCACATAGTGGAAACCTTAGAAAACATCTACGGACTCACACAGGGGAGAAACCATATGAATGTATGGAATGTGGAAAGAGCTTTCGTTCAGGTGATCATCTGACTTTACATCGTAGAACTCACACAGGGGAGAAACCATTTAAATGTATGGACTGCGGAAAGAGCTTCACACATAATGGACACCTTAGAAAACATCTACAGACTCACACAGGGGAGAAACCATATGAATGTATGGAATGTGGAAAGAGATTTCGTTCAGGTGATCATCTGACTTTACATCGTAGAACTCACACAGGGGAGAAACCATTTAAATGTATGGACTGCGGAAAGAGCTTCACACATAATGGAAACCTTAGAAAACATCTACGGAGTCACACAGGGGAGAAACCATTTAAATGTATGGAGTGTGGAAAAAGCTTCAGACAGAGTTCATCACTTAATAGACATCATCAAACTCACACGGGTGAGAGACCTTGTAAATTTACATCATCGAACTCACACAGGGGAGAAACCATTTAAATGTATGGAGTGTGGAAAGAGCTTTGGTCAAAAGGGAACTCTAAGCCTACATCTACGAACTCACACAGGAGAAAAATGATCTAAATGTATGGAGTGTGGAAATAGCTTCAGTCACAGTCAAACTCTAAGAGTACATCAACAGACTCGCACGGGAGAAAAACCATTTAAATGTATGTAGTGTGGAAAGAGCTTCTGTCATAGTGGAATGCTAAGAAATCATCAAAGGACTCACACGGGAGAAACCATATACAGCAAATGTATGAAGTGTGGAAAGAACTTCAGTCTAAAGGAAACTAAGAGTACATTAACAAACTCACACAGGTGAGAAACCATTTAAATGTATGGAGTGTGGAAAGAACTTCAGTCAGAGTGGACACCTTACAAAACATCAATGGACTCACAAAGGAAGAAACATTTAAATTCCAGGAGTGCAGAAACGGCTTCTGTTTAATGGAGTACTTACAAAATGTTTACAGACTTATATGGAAGGAACCATTTAGATGTATGGAGTGTAGAAAGATTTTTCCTCAACAAGAAGAAGAGGAGGAGGAGGAGGAGTTTGGATTTGATATCCCGCTTTATCACTACCCTAAGGAGTCTCAAAGCGGCTAACATTCTCCTTTCCCTTCCTCCCCCACAACAAACACTGTGTGGGGTGAGTGAGGCTGAGAGACTTCAGAGAAGCGTGACTAGCCCAAGGTCACCCAGCAGCTGTATGTGGAGGAGCGGAGACGCGAACCCGGTTCAGCAGATTACGAACCACCGCTCTTAACCACTACACCACACTGGCTCTCTCAAGGGTTCATTTCTTCCTTCTAATGAACAGGCTCCTATAGGTGGAAATCAAATTTAAATGCATCCCATATATGTGATGATCTGGTGTTTCAATGTAAAGTTGTACTTTCATATAGTAAAGTAATCAAGGTAACGTATCACAATAGTTAGTAAAGGATAAGTAGCTTTGTACAGTGTACCTCAGGTTACGAACAGCCTCGTCGATGATCATTTTGGATTATGACCATTTCAAACCCGGAAATGAGTTGGTTAAACTAGAATTATAGGAATGGCAGCATGACATGCATTATTTTAATTGTGGCCCAGGACCCACGTACCTACGGGACCGCCTCTCCCGGTACACTTGGTGGAGGACCTTAAGGTCCACAAATGACAACATTTTGGAGGTTCCAAGTCACAAGGTGGTTAGATTGGTCTCAATCTAAAAGCCAGGGCCTTTTCAGTACTGGCCCCAACTTGGTGGAATGCTCTGTCACAAGAGACTAGGGCCCTGCGGGACTTGACATCTTTCCGCAGGGCCTGCAAGACAGAGCTGTTCCACCTGGCCTTTGGTTTGGACTCAGTCTGACCGTTGTGTTTGCCTCCTCTTATGGTTTTGATCTGTGGGCTACTTTTAGAATGAGGCTGCATTTTAAATTGCATTTTAACCTGTATTTTAAATTGGTAAGGTTTTTTTTCCTATTATGTTTTTACTGTAATTTTACTAGTGTTAGCCACTCTGAACTCGGCTCTGCCCGGGGATGGCGGGGTATAAATAAAACTTATTATTACCGTATTTTTCACTCTATAGGACGCACTTTTCCCCCTCCAAAAATGAAGGGGAAATGTGTGTGCGTCCTATGGAGCAAATGCAGGCTTCAGGCAGCTATCCACAAGCCTTCTGAGCCCGGCGGGAGTTCCCCGCCTCTGAAGGCTTGCTGATAGCTGCCTGTTCTGGGGGCTGGGGTCGGGGGAAGCTCGGGCTTTCCCCGTCCCAGCCCCGCGGCTAAAAACAAAGCCGTGCGCAGCTTCTCCCGGCTGGACAGGTTGCGCGTAGCTAAAGAGGAAGCTGTCTTGGCTTCTTTGCTTTTTGGGGCTGTCGGGGGGGAAATAAATTTTGTTTGACCCTTATGTTTCCCTTCCCTTATGGTCTTGATTTATCAGCTATTTTAAAATAAGGCTGCATTTTAAACTGTATTTTAACCCGTATTTTAAATTGTTGTTTTTTCCCCTATTATGTTTTTACTGTAATTTTACTGGTGTTAATCACCCTGAGCCCGGGGAGGGCGGGGTATAAATAATAATTGGTGGGGGGGGTGGAGGAAGAAATAACCAGTCCATAATTTTAATGGTAGGTTTATTGTAGCTGTGAGAGAAACAGAATAACAACAGGAAAACCCCCAGAAACCTAGAAGACAAATCAGAGATTGATGTGCATTACAATGAGTGAAATAAGTATTTGATCCCTTATCCACCAGCCAGATGTCAGGCTACCTGGTATCTTCACTGTTACGTAACGAGCTGAGATTAGAAGCACCTGCTGTAAGGGAGAGGTCTTACCTGTTATCCCAGCTCATTACAGTACCTGTACAAAAGACACCTGTCGACAGAAGCAATCAATCCAAAGGTGTTTTTATTATGCATTGGCTTGTGACATATATGGAAGGTGACCAATGAAGGTGGTTTTCCACGTCTCTTAGGTCATAGAAATGTTCTAAAGGACTGTGTGGAAAAATTAGGGCTGAGGGACAATTGTGGAAGGGGTTGAGGGGTGTGAAAGGGAGACAGAGACGGAGAGAAGTCTCTGAGTCATTTGCTGAGGGATGTGGCTGAAGGCCTTGGTTTCT
Source organism: Podarcis filfolensis (assembly GCF_964270895.1). Classification (NCBI taxonomy): domain Eukaryota; kingdom Metazoa; phylum Chordata; class Lepidosauria; order Squamata; family Lacertidae; genus Podarcis; species Podarcis filfolensis. Next base: position 12,494 of record NW_028149485.1, read on the forward strand.
CTCACACCAAATGTAACCGCTCTGTAGAAAAGACTCTACAGCCTGAAAATGGAGACGGTGCATGTACTTTTGTAACCCAAGAAAATCTTTAATAATTTTTTTAAATTGAAATAAAGGCCTTGGTCTCCTTCCATCGGACTTTCCATTAAGCGAAGCAGCCCCTTTATCTCAGGTCTCTGAGCAGTTTAGGATGCCTACTTGAGAAACGTGCTTTAAATGGCTGTGTCTCTCAATGTCCAGGAGGAGACACAGGCTGCTTCCACAAAAGTGTGTGTGTGGAACGCACAGCAGCTTTGTCCCCACTGACCCTCGCCACGGGGTCCATAACTGCACCTTCCATACCACTGGGAAACTGACCGTTCCCTGTGCTTGAAATGCTATATTGTTAGTGGCTAGGCTATGATTAGTCCATCTTAAGACCTACAGTGTTTTGCTTTTGAAATCCCTTTTCTTCCTCCCTTCCCCACCTTTTATTCTATCCACCATTCCAGGAGCTCGTGGGGATGCTGTGTTCGATTTCAGGCAAGAAACAAGGGTTTTCATCTCATAACAGGAGACTGGTTGCCATTCAGGCTTCCTCTGATGACCTGTCTTCAATTAAACCCTGGGCCACCAGCTCCCAGCATTTGTCTTCCCTCTGTTCCATTAGCTAGTCCCAAGGGCTTTCGTATTTTCAGCTTTCTTGTCGTGGAGCAGACTCTTGTATTCCAACCTACGTTTGATCAAATTTTCTGTGGATTCCTCTGATGGATTCTTATGTCTTAATTGTCTTAGCTAGAGCTTTCTTAGCTGCTTTGAATCAACTGTCAAACCAGCCAAGGTGTGTTGATTGTGTGTAATTAGTAATTGTAGGAAGTTATCTGTGATGGGCAGCTGAGCTTGGCCAGAATCAGGGGGTGCAGGACCTCAGAATTCCATGAGAGAGCTGGAGCCTCTCTCTGATTGGCTATCAAGACAGGTGGGCGGAGCCAGCACTTTTGGAGGGAAAATAAAATGAGCAGTTTCTGAGAAAGTGGAGGGATAGTTTCGAGGGAGAGGAGTTAGTTCTGGTCTGTGTATGAAGTGCACTCTGAGGAAATTATCCCAAGCTAGAGAAAGGGGTCTCTGAGCTTAGAAAGACTAGTTTTGAGAGAGTATTCAGACAGGAGTTAACTGGAAGGCTGGAAGCAAGGAGAAGTAGAAGCTGTGAGGATACTGCCTACTTGGGTCTCATTTCAGTCAGGAAGGGAAAGATCTAGAAAGAGAAGAATCCCAAACCAGTTATGAAGGGTGTGGTGACCCCCTGGGTCTTCTATACTGTCAGAAGTACCTCAGGAGCGTGGAAACTGACAGAAAGTACCAGCTCTGTCACAAGAGACTAGGGCCCTGCGGGACTTGACATCTTTCCGCAGGGCCTGCAAGACAGAGCTGTTCCACCTGGCCTTTGGTTTGGACTCACTCTGACCGTTGTGTTTGCCTCCTCTTATGGTTTTGATCTGTGGGCTACTTTTAAAATGAGGCTGCATTTTAAATTGCATTTTAACCTGTATTTTAAATTGGTATGGTTTTTTTTCCCTATTATGTTTTTACTGTAATTTTACTGGTGTTAGCCGCCCTGAACTCGGCTCTGCCCGGGGAGGGCGGGGTAAAAATAAAACTTATTATTATTAATAATAATAATAATAAAGCAACAAATAGTTTATACATTAATGGTGCTGCAATGACTCCTAATTCTTTGAAGGGCAAATTGTTCAGGTAAAACATACCTGGTGGCAGCAGGAATAAAGGGGATGTTTAGACCAGAAGGTCGGTGGTTCCAATCCCTGCAATAGGGTGAGTTCCCGTTGCTCGGTCCCAGCTCCAGCCAACCTAGCATTTCGAAAGAACGAATTGCAAGTAGATAAATAGGTACCGCTCCGGCGGGAAGGTAAACGGCGTTTCTGTGCGCTGCTGTGGTTTGCCAGAAGCGGCTTAGTCATGCTGGCCATGACCCGGAAGCTGTACGCCAGCTCCCTCGGCCAGTAAAGCGAGAAGAGCGCCGCAACCCCAGAGTCGTCCGTGACTGGACCTAATGTTCAGGGGTCCCTTTACCTTTACTTTTTAGTGGAATAAGGAAGAATGTCTCAGCTCTTAGGTGTGCGTCTTGCATGAGGTGGGACGGTTGGAACAGGGCAGTGTGGGCAAGTGGCAGGTGACATGAGAGGGTGTAAAATACATCAGTGGAAACTCATGCCTGATTCTCCCCAACTTAGCACCCAGAGGGGAGAACGTCCTACAAATCCATGAACTAAGACATACCTACTATTACAGGAAACAAGAAACTTCCTTCCAACCAATAGGGCACAGAGAGGGGTTGAAGTGTGAAGGGAAAGTTAACCCTTACCTCTCCATCTGTGGCCCAAACACAACTCCACTGGAAGAATGGTATACATTTGGAAAGAAAAGATGCTGCAGGTACCAGTGAATCCCCTGGTTGGTCCATTTTCACTTATAAGCATCATGTGGCTACCCCAGGGCTACTGCTTTTATGACAAGCAATCATCATCATCATCATCATCATCATCATCATTGATTGGGTTGCCCCAGACACTCTGGAGTCTTCTAAAAGTTATGTACTGTGGTTCTTTATCTGCATGGCATCTCAATACATCTCATGGGAGAGCGTTTCACAGGGCGGGCGCCACCACCAAGAAGGCCCTCTGTCTGCTTCCCTGTAACTTTCTTCTTGGAGTGAGGGAACCAGCAGAAGACCCTCGGAGCTGGATCTCAGTTTCTGGGCTGAACAATGGGGGTGGATTTGCTCCATCCGGTATACAGGGCCAAGGCCAATTAGGGTGTGCACCAACACTCTGAATTGCGCTCAGATACGTACCAGGAGCCAATGCAGGTCTTTCAGAACCAGTGTTATATGGTCCTGGCAGCCACTCCCAGTCACCAGCCCAGTTGCCAAATTCTGAATTAGTTGTAGTTTCCAAGCCACCTTCTAAGGCCGCCCCACGTAGAGCGCATTGCAGTTGTCCAAGCGGGAGATAAACAGAGTATGCACCACTCTGGCAAGACACTCTGTGGGCGGGCAGGGTCTCAGCCTGCGTACCAAATGGAGCTGGTAAACAGCTGCCCTGGACACAGAATTGACCTGCACCTCCATGGACACCTGCGAGTCCAAAATGACTCCCAGGCTGCGCACCTGGTCCTTCAGGGGTACAATTACCCCATTCAGGACTAGTGAGCCCTCCACACCCGCCTGCCCCCTGTCCCTCAAAAACAGTACTTCTGTCTTGTCAGGATTCAACCTCCATCCATTAGCTGCCATCCATCCTCCAACCTCCTCCAGACACTCACACAGGACCCTCACTGCTTCTGATTTGAAAGAGAGGTAGAGCTGGGTATCATCCGCATACTGATGAACACCCAACCCAAACCCCCTGATGGTCTCTCTCAGCAGTTTTATATGCATGTTAAAAAGCATGGGGGAGAGGACAGAGCCCTGAGGCACCCCACAAGTGAGAGCCCAGGGGTCTGAACGCACATCCGCCAGGAACCACAGGAGATCTTGAACCAGTTAGAGCAAGGCAGTTTCAGTCTCAGGGTGGGGCCTGAAACCCGACTGGAAGGGGTCCAAGTGATGTGCTTCCTCCTATCCAACTTGGTTGCTTTTGCATGGACGGTGCATCCGTAGGCATTTTTTAAAAAAAGTAGCACAGGCTAGCGTTTCATTTTCCTTTATTTTTTTTAGAGGTAGAAGCACTGCCAACATGCAACCCTTGCAAAAAGAGAGATCTGTTTCCTGCTGGGGTGGGTGGGGGGGCGCAATCTTGTTATACGTCTTGTTGCCTTCAGGATTAAAGCCAGTTAATGCAATTTCCCAGAGGAAAAGAGAGAAAGGGAGGCTGGGTGCTCGCCCTCCCCATCGCCCAGCACCTTCCCCTAGAAAGGGGCGTGGCTTACAAGAAAGACTGCCCCTCCCCCTCGCACCTCCTGCCGCCCTTGACCTCCCAGGAATCGGGCTGAGTGCAAAGCGCCTTGGGGCGCTGCAAACTTTTGTTTTTGGTGTTTTCGAGGTTACCAGCATGAGTTTGACCAAACTGCGGGAGGTAGTGGAGGACAGAGGTGCCTGGCGTGCTCTGGTCCATGGGGTCACGAAGAGTCGGACACGACTAAACAACAACAACAACGTCGGTGGCGAAGGGACGCGGGTGGCGCTTTGGGTTAAACCACAGAGCCTAGGACTTGCCGAGAGATTTTCTCCCCCCCCCCCCCAAGAAGGGACGTGGGTGCACACCTGGTTCATCTTCGTTGCAGAGAAGAGTCAGTGAATCTCCCTGAAGGTGCATACACACAAACACACACACACGTGTGAACGAGCACACACAGAACATAAGAAGGCCCTATAGTTGGAGCAGACCAAGGGTCCCATCTCGCCCCGAATCCTGCTCTCCCGGAGTCCCAGTGGGAAACCAGAGGCCCGTTTTGGGAATCTTGCGAGGAGAGTTTCAGCCCGAGAGCATCTCTCCCCTCCCTGCTCGGTGGTCCAGGCAGCAGCTGGAAAATGCTGTCTGCAGAGTTTGGAGTCTGTTTGGGTTCTCTTTCAGGGACCAAAGGGTCTTGATCCGGCCGTGCTCCTCCTCCTCCTCCAGAAACCCCCTCCCCCGTCAATGGGGTGGGCGTGGAGTTGGGCAACTTCGCAAGGGAGCCCAAAGGGGAGGAAGCCGAAAGCAGCGCCGTCACGTCCGGCTCCCATGCGAAAAGTGGGAGGGGCTTCTCCCAGGAAGGGGTCGCTCTGTGGGTCGGAAGTTTGCAGGAAGTGGGGAGGGGGCAGCAGGAGCCCCTGGAGAAGCGAGAGGTTTCAGAAAGGTAAAAAGGGGCGCCAGTCGACCACGGACCCCCCTTCTCCGCTTTGCATTGCAAGAAAGGAAATCGAAATAGCTACGAAGGGAAGCGGAGGGTCAGAGAAGAAAGAGGTAAAGATGCCCGTGGAGGGAGGGAAGGGGGGAGGAAAAGGATAGAGAGACCCCTTCTTGCTCCCCCAAAAGCTCCTGCCTTGGGACGAGGGCGGGGAGGGGCGATGGGGTCGGAGAGAAAGGGGCACAGAGCCCCCCCATTAATCTCTTGTTCTGGGACCCATATGGAGAGGCTCGCATCCATGCAATGCAGCTGCAAAGCGTGGACCCCCCACCTCCAGTGTTTCTCTTGCGCCGTCTCCTTTGAAGCCCCGCCCCCACCAGACACGTTTTCCCACCAAGGGGGTGCCCCCAAAAGCCCCCACCCCCAAGCAAGGCGAGCCGTGCCAAGGAAGGCCAGAGGGTGTAGGGGAGTCTCTGGGGAAGAGGGGGGCAGAGGATGTTGGGGGGCTGAGGGTTGAATGGAAGCCTCCCTGGGGGTGAGACGCCATGTTGATAATTGGTAAGGGGGGTGGAGAAAGAAAGAGGCACGGGGCCTTTTTCTGGGATGCCTCCACCTGGGGTGCTGGCAGGGGGGTTTCTGCAGGGGCTGCCTTGGCTTCTCCATTGACCTAGAGAAGGATTCCTGCAAGCTGAACCCCCCCCCCCCATTTTGTCCCAGGGAAGCTGCTGCATTGGGTGCTGGGAGCTCCAGAGCTCCAGACCCCTTGATCTGCATTCTTCCAAGCCAGACCATTGGTCCACTGGGAGAGGAGAGCAGAAGGGCACTTGAAGGAGTCCGTGTCAGGATAAAAAGGTGGGGTGTAGATAAATAGAAGAAGAATAACAATCATTCTAAGATTGCTTGAGGAGGCTTCTAGTCAAAGCAATTGGAGCCTCGGGTGAAGCCCCTGAATGAGACCAGCCTGAGAAGAAAGAGTGTCCGACAAGGACCTGGGAGGCAGGGGGTTAAATTCCCCTGGGGGATCTTGCCTCTTGGCCTTACCTACCTCCTTGGAGGAAAAGGGGGGGTAGATAAATGACGAGTGAAACAAAAGACGACAGAGCAGAGACAGACAAATGCATCAGGAAGATGTTCCAGATCATAGAGGAAGGAGAAAGCAAAATGCAGATAATTAGTATTTTCAGAGAAACCTCAGCAGAGAAGGTTTTTTGGGGCTCAGTGTGACTTGGGAGTTCAAGGTGGGCGTGGATACCAAGGAAGAAGAAGAAGAAGAGTTTGGATTTGATATCCCGCCTTTCACTCCCCTTCAGGAGTCTCAAAGCGGCTAACAATCTCCTTTCCCTTCCTCCCCCACAACAAACACTCTGTGAGGTGAGTGGGGCTGAGAGACTTCAAAGAAGTGTGACTGGCCCAAGGTCACCCAGCAGCTGCATGTGGAGGAGTGGAGACTCGAACCTGGTTCTCCAGATTACGAGACTACCGCTCTTAACCACTGCACCACACTGGCTCTCTAAAGGGGTCTTTAGACGATTTTTCAGGGATTATGATTGACATCTGTACTCCAGCAACCATATGAATCCAAGGTTCCCACAGTAAAAGAAGGTCTGGATGATGTCCCCAAAGGTGCCTGGCTTATATTCCAGAAGATGGCCTGGGGGTGTTCCAGAAAGGAGTGTCTCTCAGGTTCTGAGTCGGAAAGGGAGCCAGGTACAGTGGCCCCGATTTGAAGGCTGGCTTCTTCTTTATACTCACCTTTTGAATCTCTTCCCTTGGAAACATCCCTGCTTCCACCTCCTCTCTCTTTCCCTTCTTCCCCACAATCAGGCCTCTGGACCTTTAATATCCACCTTTCCCCGTGTTGCAGATCTTCCCTGTTGGAGCACAGGTGGGGCTCTCCCTTGGGGTGGGGGGCGATGAGTCCATGGCCCCCCACCCCAAAGGAGGACAGTGAGAGAGGCTTGGGCAGAGAATTCCTACAAGGATAGTGCTGTGTCCTGACTATGGGATCAGGAGCCACATTCCCTACCCATTATTGCCCAGGGGACTGATGGGGAATTATACGCCATTATAATTGCTCTGTGGTCTTTAGATGAAGTGTGATTAATAAATTTAATAATAATTGCTCTGGTAACCTCAAGATTAGATTGCTGCAATGTGTTATATGTAGGGCTGCCTCTGAAGAGGGTTCAGTAACTTCAGCTGCTGCAGAATTCAGAGGCCCCCCACCTTAAAATAACTACGCAAAATCTACAGAGAGTCCCAGGTTTGTGTTGTCTTTGCTTCTTCACAAGATGAACTTTTTAATTTTATTTTTAAATAAATGTTTATTAAAGTTTTACAAATCAAAAAATTCATCATTTCACATAGATCATTCCATTAAATAAAGCTCACAGAAAAAACAAAGAAACAAAGATATATAACAAAAAAAGAAAAAAGAAAAATCCACTTTTTTTAAAAAAATTACAAAATTCCATACCCCTCTGTCCTGACCTCCTCACATCTCCCTTTTTTGTGTTCCTCTTTATTCCAATCAAATTCAGCAAGTTCAAACCCTTATTCAAACCATGCTTAAATTATATTCTTCTAATTATTATGTCCCAAATTTTCATTATTTTAGCCCATTCCTCATCTTATATACTATGACATAATTTTATTCTGTTCATAACCCCCTTCTCCTTTTTAACATTCTTCTTTTCATTCACATTTAACCAAATCCCACAAGCCCTGTTACCTTCACTTCCCACATCATGTTAACACTCAAACATTTTGCAGTATTTTTGTAAATAGTCCTTAAACTTTTTCCAGTCCTGTTCCATCAGTTCTTCTCCCTGGTCACGGATTCTGCCAGTCATTTCAGCCATCTCCATGTAGTCAATCACTTGCATCTGGCATTCTTCCACGGTGGGTAGTTCTTGTGTCTTCCAATACTTGGCAAGAAGTATTCTTGCTGCTGTTGTTGCATACATAAAAAATGTTCTATCTTTCTTTGGCACCCGTTGGCCAACTATGCCCAAAAGGAAGGCCTCTGGTTTATTAGGAAAGGTAAATATAAACACCTTCTTCAGTTCATTATATATCATTTCCCAGTAAGCCTTAACCCTTGGGCATGTCCACCAAAGGTGAAAGAATATTCCCTCAGCTTCTTTACATTTCCAGCACTTGTTGTCAGGCAGGTGATAAATTTTTGCAAGCTTGACTGGGGTCATGTACCACCTGTAAATCATTTTCATAATATTCTCCTTTAAGGCAATGCATGCCGTAAACTTCATACCGGTGGTCCACAACTGCTCCCAGTCAGCAAACATAATGTTATGACCTATGTCCTGCGCCCATTTAATCATCGCTGATTTAACCGTTTCATCCTGTGTATTCCATTTTAACAGCAAGTTATACATCTTTGACAAAATCTTAGTTTTTGGTTCTAACAGTTCTGTTTCCAATTTTGATTTCTCCACCTGGAAGCCAATTTTTTTGTCCAAATTGTAGGCCTCTCTTATTTGATAATAATGAAGCCAATCTCGCACTTTGTCTTTTAATTTCTCAAAACTCTGCAGTTTCAGTCTGTCACCTTCTTGCTCCAGAATTTCCCAATATTTTGGCCATTTGGCCTCCATATTGAGCTTTTTCTGAGACTTAGCTTCCATAGGTGACAACCACCTTGGGGTTTTGCTTTCCAGCAAATCTTTATATCTTGTCCAGACATTAAACAGAGCTTTCCTGACAATATGGTTTTTAAATGCCTTATGTGCTTTAACCTTGTCATACCACAAATATGCATGCCCACAAGATGAACTTTTTTTAAAGGTTTTCACAGTCACGTATAGCATCAATAATACTTATGCTTTACAGAGGAATTTAAGATAGGGAAAGGGACACGACAAGGCTGCCCAATTTCCCCATTGCTCTTTATTTCGGTCCTGGAGGTTCTGCTAAATATGATCAGAAGGGACCGTCTGATCAAAGGTATAAAGGTCGGAGCCAAACAATATAAATTGAAAGCTTTTGCAGATGATTTAGTACTGACTTTACAGGAGCCAGAATCTAGTACTAAAAGAGTACTAGAAATGATTCAAGAATTTGGTCATGTGGCGGGGTTTAAGTTGAACAAGTCAAATAGTAAAGTTCTGGAGAAAAATTTAACACCAATTGAGAAAGAGAGGTTTCAGAATGAGACAGGTTTAACATTGGTTAAGCAAGTGAAATACCTGGGGATTAACATGACATGGGAATTTATTTAAAGACAACTATGAAAAATGTTGGTCAGAAGTGAAAAAGGACCTGGAAATATGGTCAAATTTGAAGCTTTCCTTGTTGGGGTGAATTGCTGCTATAAAGATGAATGTATTGCCAAGAATGTTATTTTTGTTTCAATCACTACAAATTTTGGATGAAAAGTGGACTGTTTCAAGAAGTGGCAGAGAGACATTTCTAGATTCGTCTGGCAGGGCAAGAAGCCCAGAATAAAATTTAAAATACTAACTGATGCAAAGGAAAGAGGTGGATTTGCCCTGCCAGACCTTAAACTTTATTATGAATCAGCAGCCTTCTGCTGGTTGAAAGAATGGCTGCTTCTTGAGAACACAGACATTTTGGATCTAGAAGGTTTTAACAATGTTTTTGGGTGGCATGCATATTTGTGGTATGACAAGGTTAAAGCACATAAAGTATTTAAAAACCATATTGTCAGGAAAGCATTGTTCAATGTCTGGATAAGATATAAAGATTTACTTGAAAATCAAACCCCAAGGTGGTTGTCACCGATGGAAGCAAAGGCTCAGAAAAAGCTCAATATGGAAGCCAAGTGGCCGAAATATTGGGAAATTTTGGAGCAAGAAGGAGACAAATTGAAATTGCAGAGTTTTGAGAAATTAAAAGATAAAGTGCGAGACTGGCTTCACTATTATCAAATAAGAGAGGCTTATAATCTGGACAAAAAAATTGGCTTCCAGGTGGAAAAATCAAAGTTGGAAACAGAATTGTTAGATCCCAAAACTAAGATACTTTCAAGAATGTATAACTTGCTGTTAAAATGGAACACTCAGGACGAGACGGTTAAATCAGCTATGATTAAATGGGCACAGGATCTTGGACATAACATTATGTTTGCTGACTGGGAAACATAGGTATGAAATTTACAGCATGTAATGCCCTAAGAGAGAATATTATGAAAATGATTTACAGGTGGTACATGACACCAGTCAAGCTTGCAAAAATCTATCATTTGCCCGATAATAAATGTTGGAAATGCAAAGAAAATGAAGGTACATTCTTTCACCTTTGGTGGACGTGCCCAAGGATTAAGGTTTTCTGGGAGATGATTTATAATGAAATGAAAAAGGTATTTAAATATACTTTCGTGAAGAAACCAGAGGCCTTTCTCCTGGGCATAGTTGGCCAATTGGTGTCAAAGAAGGATAGAACTTTCTTTATGTATGCAACAACAGCAGCAAGAATACTGATTGCAAAGTATTGGAAGACACAAGATTTACCCACGCTGGAAGAGTGGCAGATGAAGGTGATGGACTATATGGAATTGGCAGAAATGACTGGCAGAATCCGAGACCACGGAGAAGAGTTGGTGGAAGAAGACTGGAAGAAATTTAAAGACTGTGCAGAAATACTGTAAAATTAATGAATGTTAAAATGATGTTGGATTGAAAATAAGTGGTATTGGTAATAAGATTAATAAGAATATGCAAATATGGATTGATAATGGATGAAAATATATAGTTATAATAGGTTAAGATATAAAGATAAATGAAAGAGGGTAAGGATTTGCTGAAATGTTTTTCTAAACAGGAATACAGAAAGGGGAGGTGTGAGGAGGTCAAGGAAATAAGTAAACAAGTCTAAAGATATTGAAAAATGGATTTATTTTTAAATTTTTTCTTTTTAGCTATTTGTTCTCTTTTGTACTTTGTATCTTTTTTCTACTTTTTTTTCTATGTGTGCTTTTTAGCTTGTTAATTTTTGTTTTAACTTTTTCTATTCTGTAAAATTGCTAATTTTTGTTTTAACTTTTTCTATTCTATGTTTTTTGTAAAACCTTAATAAATATTTCTTTAAAAAAAAACACAAGATGAACTTTTTTGAAGGTTTTTACAGTCACGTATAGCATCAATAAAACTTATGCTTTACTTATTTGACAAATGATAGACTCTGGTACGATGAGTCTGAGCTCATCTCCTTGCCTGAAACCAAAAAAATAAAAATAGAAAAACACTGAGCAGGAGAAATTGAGGAGTATATCCTTTCAGTATGCACTGAGACCCTACAGTATGTGTAGCTCATTTAAACAAAATCACTAATCCGATGAGCAGCAGCAGTGAACAATGTGATAGTGAATTGTCGTCGCTTGTCTCCACTGCCCTCACACACGTGTTGTGAAGAATCTTCTTTCATTATGAATGGTCTGTGTCACCATTAAGAAAAAGAAGTCAGAATAGGCCAATATCTATGTGTACTGTCCCTGGATCAAAGGACATTTCTTTAAGTTCTCAGAAGTTCTTAAACCTAGCACAAGGTTGTCCTTTGAACTAGCCAGGTGTTTAACTGAGAATCAATCACAATCTGTCCATCATTTGAAAAATAAGACTTTAGAGCCATCCTACCCCAAAATGGCAACTCTTGTTGTTGTTTAGTCGTTTAGTTGTGTCCGACTCTTTGTGACCCCCTGGACCAGAGCACGCCAGGCACTCCTGTCTTCCACTGCCTCCCACAGTTTGGTCAAACTCATGCTGGTAGCTTCGAGTACACTGCCCAACCATCTCGTCCTCTGTCATCCCCTTCTCCTTGTGCCCTCCATCTTTCCCAACATCAGGGTCTTTTCCAGGGAGTCTTCTCTTCTCATGACTCCTAGACATTCAATTTTGGGTGGCTGTAACCTTGATTTAACAAGACATTTGGCACCTAGCCTCTATATATGAGTTTCTAACACTGATCCTGTTATAAGATATTTATTAGCTTTTTCACACATTATAAGCACACATATCACAACAAGAAACAAAAACATAAACCATAAACACACACAAAACACAAAAAACACCACATGTATAATTTCAATCCCTTATTTTCATAAAACTTATTTTCCCGACCTCCTCGTACCTCCCCTTACTGCATTCCAATCCCTAATTAATTTTGATCAACAAATCCCTCCCTAATTTCTAATAAATAATTTTAACCTTTCTTTTCATATTGCATAATGGTTACAGCGTACAACCTCATATTTTCAAAATCCACAACGTCTTAGCATTCAACAATTTTACAATGTTTCTTAAGATAGTCTTTAAATTTCTTCCAATCTTCTTCCGCCGTCTCTTTTCCCTGGTCTCGGATTCTGCCGGTCATCTCTGCCAGTCCCATATAGTCTATAACTTTCATCTGCCATTCTTCCACGGTGGGTAGTTCTTCTGTCTTCCAATACTTTGCAATGAGTATTCTTGCTGCTGTTGTAGCATACATAAAAAATGTCCTGTCCTTCTTTGACACCAACTGGCCGACCATACCCAGGAGAAAGGCCTCTGGTTTCTTCAGAAAGGTATATTTAAATACCTTTTTTATTTCATTATAAATCTTCTCCCAGAAAGCCTTAATCTTTGGGCACGTCCACCAGAGGTGAAAGAATGTACCTTCATTCTCTTTACATTTCCAACACTTATTGTCAGGCAAGTGGTAAATCTTAGCAAGTTTGACTGGGGTCATGTACCACCTATAAATCATTTTCATAATATTTTCTTTTAAGGCGTTACACGCCGTGAACTTTATACCGGTGGTCCACAACCGTTCCCAGTCTTCAAACATAATGTTATGACCAATGTCTTGTGCCCACTTGATCATGGCTGACTTAACTGTTTCATCCTGTGTATTCCATTTCAGCAGCAAGTTATACATTTTTGACAAATTCTTAGTTTTGGACTCTAACAATTCTGTCTCCAGTTTTGATTTTTCCACCTGGAAGCCATTTTTCCTGTCTGACTTGAAGACCTCCATTATTTGATAATAATGAAGCCAGTCACGCACTTTATCTTTTAGTTTCTCATAACTCTGCAATTTCCATTTGTCAATTCTACGCATTCTCAGTCAGGAGGACAAACATGGCACAGGTGTGGCAGGTCACTGCAGCAGCTCCCTCGCCATCCATGCCTCTTGCTCCTACACACAGCATGAGACAGGACTCCTGGCCTCCCCCTCACACTCAAACTTAGAAGGGTGGTTTCTAAATCTAATAAATAAAAATTGGTGTGAGTGTTTCAATCTGGGATTCCAGCAGCCAGGCTCCAAAAGCCTTTTGCTGCATCTCCAGCTCTCCCTCTGCACTGCAAGGCTGACAGATGGAGGTCCATCTCCAAGAACATTAGCCTACCTGAGCACACCTTCAGTTTATTCCAAGCGCCAAGCCTTCTCACTAGTTCCATGCTACAGTCCCTAGAAAAACCTGAACCCTGGGTCTCCCAATATGGTTGCTATGCACCTCCTGGGGCCCAAGGGACTGTGTGGGTGATTAATAAATATCCAGAGGTCCAAAGGTCTAAGATGTGCCTCAGGGGTGGAATAATATTAGACGGAGAATGAAAAATGCCATTAGCAACTCTGATTCTGAAAAATGGAGGGCACGTTCGTGGAAGGAGAACAGCTCCCTTTCCTGTCAGGCAGGTCCTTATTTAAAAAGGCAATCTCACAACTGTATTCTTAGATCAAACTATTAATGATGATTTAGTATTATGGAAGGTTGATGATGCATTCCTATTATTTGGCATTGTTTTACCTCATTGGCTTAAAATTTGGGACATAAAGAAGACAGGGAGGAATGTACAATATGTTGAAATAAGAGAAGGTGCTAATTGCATTTGATGTGTGTTACAGTCTTTGTTCTTTTCCTTGAAATACTAACAGGGGTTTTCCTCCCCTCTCATTTCCAAGCAGGTTATGGAGGAGACAGTGTGTCATCTGTAATTTCATTTGGAAATACGAAGAGACCATTTAAATGTGGTGAATGTGGAATGTGCTTCAGTCCATGTGCACAGTTAATAAACTCACATCAATAAACTCACAGAGTGGGGAAACCGTTTAAAGGTATGGAGTGTGGAAAGAACTTCAGACAAACTTCATCTCTTACTTCACATCATCTAACTCACATGAGTGAGAAACCCTACAAATGTATGCAGTGTGGATGGAAATTCAGTATGAGTAGACAACTTCTTGTACATCAAAGGATTCACGCAACAGAAAAACCATTTAAATGAGTGTGGGAAGAGCTTCTGTCATCGCATAACGCTAAGCAAACATCAACGGACTCACACAGGGGTCAAATATTTAAAGGTATGGAGTGTGGAAAGAGCTTCAACACTAGTGGAGTGCTTAGAAACCATCAATGGACTCACACAGGGGAGAAACCATTTAAATGTATGGACTGTGGAAAGAGCTTCAACACTAGTAAAGTGCTTAGAAAACATCAATGGACTCACACAGGGAAGAAACCATATGAATGTATGGAATGTGGAAAGAGCTTTTGTTCAGGTGATCATCTGAATTTACATCATAGAACTCACACAGGGGAGAAACCATTTAAATGTATGGACTGCGGAAAGAGCTTCACGCATAATGGAAACCTTAGAAGTCATCTACGGAGTCACACAGGGGAGAAACCATTTAAATGTATGGAGTGTGGAAAAAGCTTCAGTCAGAGTTCATCACTTAATAGACATCATCAAACTCACATGGATAAAAAAACCTACAAATGTATGCAGTGTGGGTTGATATTCAGTATGAGTATACAACTTACGGTACATCGAAGTAGTCACACAGCAGAAAAACAATTTACATGTGTAGAGTGTGGAAAGAGCTTCACCTATAAGGCAAACCTTAGCAACCATCAACGGACTCACACAGGGGAGAAACCATTTAAATGTATGGGCTGCGGAAAGAGCTTCACACATAATGGAAACCTTAGAAAACATCTACAGACTCACACAGTGGAGAAACTATTTAAATGTATGGAGTGTGGAAAGAGCTTTCGTTCAGATGAACATCTGACTTTACATCATCGAACTCACACAGGGGAGAAACCATTTAAATGTATGGACTGCGGAAAGAGCTTCACACATAATGGAAGCCTTAGAAATCATCTACGGACTCACACAGGGGAGAACCCATTTAAATGTATGGACTGCGGAAAGAGCTTCACACATAATGGAAACCTTAGAAAACATCTACGGAGTCACACAGTGGAGAAACTATTTAAATGTATGGACTGCGGAAAGAGCTTCACAAATAATGGAAACCTTAGAAAACATCTACGGACTCACACAGGGGAGAAACCATATGAATGTATGGAATGTGGAAAGAGCTTTCGTTCAGGTAGTCATCTGACTTTACATCGTAGAACTCACACAGGGGAGAAACCATTTAAATGTATGGACTGCGGAAAGAGCTTCGCACATAGTGGAAACCTTAGAAAACATCTACGGACTCACACAGGGGAGAAACCATATGAATGTATGGAATGTGGAAAGAGCTTTCGTTCAGGTGATCATCTGACTTTACATCGTAGAACTCACACAGGGGAGAAACCATTTAAATGTATGGACTGCGGAAAGAGCTTCACACATAATGGACACCTTAGAAAACATCTACAGACTCACACAGGGGAGAAACCATATGAATGTATGGAATGTGGAAAGAGATTTCGTTCAGGTGATCATCTGACTTTACATCGTAGAACTCACACAGGGGAGAAACCATTTAAATGTATGGACTGCGGAAAGAGCTTCACACATAATGGAAACCTTAGAAAACATCTACGGAGTCACACAGGGGAGAAACCATTTAAATGTATGGAGTGTGGAAAAAGCTTCAGACAGAGTTCATCACTTAATAGACATCATCAAACTCACACGGGTGAGAGACCTTGTAAATTTACATCATCGAACTCACACAGGGGAGAAACCATTTAAATGTATGGAGTGTGGAAAGAGCTTTGGTCAAAAGGGAACTCTAAGCCTACATCTACGAACTCACACAGGAGAAAAATGATCTAAATGTATGGAGTGTGGAAATAGCTTCAGTCACAGTCAAACTCTAAGAGTACATCAACAGACTCGCACGGGAGAAAAACCATTTAAATGTATGTAGTGTGGAAAGAGCTTCTGTCATAGTGGAATGCTAAGAAATCATCAAAGGACTCACACGGGAGAAACCATATACAGCAAATGTATGAAGTGTGGAAAGAACTTCAGTCTAAAGGAAACTAAGAGTACATTAACAAACTCACACAGGTGAGAAACCATTTAAATGTATGGAGTGTGGAAAGAACTTCAGTCAGAGTGGACACCTTACAAAACATCAATGGACTCACAAAGGAAGAAACATTTAAATTCCAGGAGTGCAGAAACGGCTTCTGTTTAATGGAGTACTTACAAAATGTTTACAGACTTATATAGAAGGAACCATTTAGATGTATGGAGTGTAGAAAGATTTTTCCTCAACAAGAAGAAGAGGAGGAGGAGAAGGAGTTTGGATTTGATATCCCGCTTTATCACTACCCTAAGGAGTCTGAAAGCGGCTAACATTCTCCTTTCCCTTCCTCCCCCACAACAAACACTGTGTGGGGTGAGTGAGGCTGAGAGACTTCAGAGAAGCGTGACTAGCCCAAGGTCACCCAGCAGCTGTATGTGGAGGAGCGGAGACGCGAACCCGGTTCAGCAGATTACGAACCACCGCTCTTAACCACTACACCACACTGGCTCTCTCAAGGGTTCATTTCTTCCTTCTAATGAACAGGCTCCTATAGGTGGAAATCAAATTTAAATGCATCCCATATATGTGATGATCTGGTGTTTCAATGTAAAGTTGTACTTTCATATAGTAAAGTAATCAAGGTAACGTATCACAATAGTTAGTAAAGGATAAGTAGCTTTGTACAGTGTACCTCAGGTTACGAACAGCCTCGTCGATGATCATTTTGGATTATGACCATTTCAAACCCGGAAATGAGTTGGTTAAACTAGAATTATAGGAATGGCAGCATGACATGCATTATTTTAATTGTGGCCCAGGACCCACGTACCTACGGGACCGCCTCTCCCGGTACACTTGGTGGAGGACCTTAAGGTCCACAAATGACAACATTTTGGAGGTTCCAAGTCACAAGGTGGTTAGATTGGTCTCAATCTAAAAGCCAGGGCCTTTTCAGTACTGGCCCCAACTTGGTGGAATGCTCTGTCACAAGAGACTAGGGCCCTGCGGGACTTGACATCTTTCCGCAGGGCCTGCAAGACAGAGCTGTTCCACCTGGCCTTTGGTTTGGACTCAGTCTGACCGTTGTGTTTGCCTCCTCTTATGGTTTTGATCTGTGGGCTACTTTTAGAATGAGGCTGCATTTTAAATTGCATTTTAACCTGTATTTTAAATTGGTAAGGTTTTTTTTCCTATTATGTTTTTACTGTAATTTTACTAGTGTTAGCCACTCTGAACTCGGCTCTGCCCGGGGATGGCGGGGTATAAATAAAACTTATTATTACCGTATTTTTCACTCTATAGGACGCACTTTTCCCCCTCCAAAAATGAAGGGGAAATGTGTGTGCGTCCTATGGAGCAAATGCAGGCTTCAGGCAGCTATCCACAAGCCTTCTGAGCCCGGCGGGAGTTCCCGCCGGGCTCTGAAGGCTTGCTGATAGCTGCCTGTTCTGGGGGCTGGGGTCGGGGGAAGCTCGGGCTTTCCCCGTCCCAGCCCCGCGGCTAAAAACAAAGCCGTGCGCAGCTTCTCCCGGCTGGACAGGTTGCGCGTAGCTAAAGAGGAAGCCAAGACAGCTGTCTTGGCTTCTTTGCTTTTTGGGGCTGTCGGGGGGGAAATAAATTTTGTTTGACCCTTATGTTTCCCTTCCCTTATGGTCTTGATTTATCAGCTATTTTAAAATAAGGCTGCATTTTAAACTGTATTTTAACCCGTATTTTAAATTGTTGTTTTTTCCCCTATTATGTTTTTACTGTAATTTTACTGGTGTTAATCACCCTGAGCCCGGGGAGGGCGGGGTATAAATAATAATTGGGGGGGGGGGTGGAGGAAGAAATAACCAGTCCATAATTTTAATGGTAGGTTTATTGTAGCTGTGAGAGAAACAGAATAACAACAGGAAAACCCCCAGAAACCTAGAAGACAAATCAGAGATTGATGTGCATTACAATGAGTGAAATAAGTATTTGATCCCTTATCCACCAGCCAGATGTCAGGCTACCTGGTATCTTCACTGTTACGTAACGAGCTGAGATTAGAAGCACCTGCTGTAAGGGAGAGGTCTTACCTGTTATCCCAGCTCATTACAGTACCTGTACAAAAGACACCTGTCGACAGAAGCAATCAATCCAAAGGTGTTTTTATTATGCATTGGCTTGTGACATATATGGAAGGTGACCAATGAAGGTGGTTTTCCACGTCTCTTAGGTCATAGAAATGTTCTAAAGGACTGTGTGGAAAAATTAGGGCTGAGGGACAATTGTGGAAGGGGTTGAGGGGTGTGAAAGGGAGACAGAGACGGAGAGAAGTCTCTGAGTCATTTGCTGAGGGATGTGGCTGAAGGCCTTGGTTTCTCTCACACCAAATGTAACCGCTCTGTAGAAAAGACTCTACAGCCTGAAAATGGAGACGGGGCATGTACTTTTGTAACCCAAGAAAATCTTTAATAATTTTTTAAAATTGAAATAAAGGCCTTGGTCTCCTTCCATCGGACTTTCCTTTAAGCGAAGCAGCCCCTTTATCTCAGGTCTCTGAGCAGTTTAGGATGCCTACTTGAGAAACGTGCTTTAAATGGCTGTGTCTCTCAATGTCCAGGAGGAGACACAGGCTGCTTCCACAAAAGTGTGTGTGTGGAACGCACAGCAGCTTTGTCCCCACTGACCCTCGCCACGGGGTCCATAACTGCACCTTCCATACCACTGGGAAACTGACCGTTCCCTGTGCTTGAAATGCTATATTGTTAGTGGCTAGGCTATGATTAGTCCATCTTAAGACCTACAGTGTTTTGCTTTTGAAATCCCTTTTCTTCCTCCCTTCCCCACCTTTTATTCTATCCACCATTCCAGGAGCTCGTGGGGATGCTGTGTTCGATTTCAGGCAAGAAACAAGGGTTTTCATCTCATTACAGGAGACTGGTTGCCATTCAGGCTTCCTCTGATGACCTGTCTTCAATTAAACCCTGGGCCACCAGCTCCCAGCATTTGTCTTCCCTCTGTTCCATTAGCTAGTCCCAAGGGCTTTCGTATTTTCAGCTTTCTTGTCGTGGAGCAGACTCTTGTATTCCAACCTACGTTTGATCAAATTTTCTGTGGATTCCTCTGATGGATTCTTATGTCTTAATTGTCTTAGCTAGAGCTTTCTTAGCTGCTTTGAATCAACTGTCAAACCAGCCAAGGTGTGTTGATTGTGTGTAATTAGTAATTGTAGGAAGTTATCTGTGATGGGCAGCTGAGCTTGGCCAGAATCAGGGGGTGCAGGACCTCAGAATTCCATGAGAGAGCTGGAGCCTCTCTCTGATTGGCTATCAAGACAGGTGGGCGGAGCCAGCACTTTTGGAGGGAAAATAAAATGAGCCGTTTCTGAGAAAGTGGAGGGATAGTTTCGAGGGAGAGGAGTTAGTTCTGGTCTGTGTATGAAGTGCACTCTGAGGAAATTATCCCAAGCTAGAGAAAGGGGTCTCTGAGCTTAGAAAGACTAGTTTTGAGAGAGTATTCAGACAGGAGTTAACTGGAAGGCTGGAAGCAAGGAGAAGTAGAAGCTGTGAGGATACTGCCTACTTGGGTCTCATTTCAGTCAGGAAGGGAAAGATCTAGAAAGAGAAGAATCCCAAACCAGTTATGAAGGGTGTGGTGACCCCCTGGGTCTTCTATACTGTCAGAAGTACCTCAGGAGCGTGGAAACTGACAGAAAGTACCACCTTGTTTAAGAATCAAAATATTAAGTTGCAACAGCTAAATTAAGGAGCTGAAGTGAAATAACTGGAAATAAGCTCAGCATTGGCCACCCTCTCTAGACACCTGTAACATCGAAGAGGAATAACTTAAAAAAAGCAACAGAAGTTTAAAAGAAGCTGTGCATTTACTACTTTGTTTAGAAGCCTGTAACACACACTAAATTTAGTACAATTTATTAATAGGTTTACTGTTTCCTGAAAGAACATTATCTATCTCCTGACACATCCTTTGCTTTTTTCAACTTTGTTCTGTAAAATAAATCTTTGTTTGTTCAACTTCTGCCAGAGTCTCCAAGGATCTTTGTTTACGTTCACACAGAAAGATAATCCTATTTTTATTTCAAACTATCCCAATAATAATTGGGACAAAATATTTTAAAAGCTGGCAAAGAGACCTTGCCAATTTTATATGGCAAGGGAAGAAAGCCAGAATAAAATCAGAAATAATGATGCGGCCAAAAGAAACGGGGGGATTTGCAGTCCCAGATTTAAGAAGATATTTTGAAGCAGTGTGCTGGAGTTGGGTGAAAGAGTGGATGTTACTAAAAGACAATGAAGTTTTGGAACTAGAAAGCTGGGAGAAAATACAGGGTTGGCATGGATATTTATTCTATGGGAAAATACAATTGCATAAAGGGTTTACGAACCGCCGTGTGAGAAAGGCCCTATTTGAGGTATGGGAGAGAACGAAAGAGAGAATTATAGAAAGAACCCCATGGTGGACCTCTTCAATAGAGGGAACCTTGACATTAAAAAAAAAATTGCCTGGCCAATTTATAGAGATTTAGCAGAAGGAATGAATGAAAATATCAAATTGAAAGAATACAAAGAACTAAAAATACTGGGGATAAATTGGTTAGAATATTTCCAACTTAAGGCTACATATGAGAAAGATATAAAAACTAGGGGATTTGGGAATAAAATATCAAAATTAGAAAGAGAGGTTTTACAAAATAATCAAAAAACACTCTCTAAAATATATAGATTATTAGATAAAGTCCTCCCAGATCAAGAAGTCAAAGGAGAGAATATGCTAAAGTGGGAACGGGATTTAAGATATACAATTGATTCTGGAGATTGGAAAAAGTTTTGGGGAAAAAATATAAATTTTACAGCTTGCTATTCATTAAGAGAGAATTATATGAAGATGCACCACAGATGGTATATGGCACCAGACAGACTGGCAAAAACGAATAGATCAAATAGTAATAAATGCTGGAGATGTAATAGAATGAAAGGCACTCTATACCATATGTGGTGGACATGTCCAGAGGTCAAAAATTTTGGGGAGGTGATCCCTGAAGAGATTAAAAAATCGATAAAAGTATCATATATCAGAAGGGCAGAAGCATATTTACTAGGAATCTTGGGTAAGCATATCCCCAAAGACAAAATTAACACCTTTTTGTATGCAAGAACAACAGCGAAAATGTTGGTAGCCAGTCATTGGAAAGGAAATTATATCCCAACAAAAGGGGACTGATTAAGTAAACTGTGTGAGTACCTGGAGTTAGCAAAATTGATGGATTTAATAAGGCATAAATCCAAAACTATAATACAGAAACAATGGGAATGCTTAAATGAATATTTATACAAGCAGGGCTCAAATACGAGTTTGGCTGTGCTTAGACTAAACTTGTTAAGAATATAGAGAGCATAAAGATTTGACGGATTATGAAAGAACCTAAGGAAGGGAAATGATTGAAGAACAGATGTAAAGTCGAGCAAGATAATGAAGAGACGTGCGGTGAATGCGGCGGAAGTCTTTAAAAATATTTTAACTAGGATTTATATATTGTAATGCTTGAAGGAGTCAAAATTAAGGGGGTGAAACAATTAGCAATTCAAGCTAAAGAGCTAGCCCAGGAAGATGAAAAAAAAGTAACTACGCTACCTAAACGGGGGGGGGGGGGCAGAATTGCCGGACCCCCAGAGAAGAGCTAATACGATTCTGGGAGGAATTCCGGAAGAAATACAGGCTAAAGATTTGGAAGAAACTTTGAGAACCTGGCTAAGCTCCACCTCCATCGTTCTGCCCGGACACTGAGGTCCAGCGCCAAGGGCCTTCTGGCGGTTCCCTCGGTATGAGAAGCCAAGTAACAGGGAACCAGGCAGAGGGCCTTCTCGGTAGTGGCACCAACCCTGTGGAACGCCCTCCCATCAGAGGTCAAAGAGAAAAATAACTATCAAACTTTGAGAACCGGGCTATGTACTTAAGGAGTTAGTTTGAAGGCAGAAGATGTGGAACGAGCCCATCGCTGCCATAGTACCTATAGTACCTATAGAGAATATAGGTAAGCAATATTGTTTAAAATTGGAGGACTATGCAACAAAATTTCCAAAGTCCAAGAGACAGGAAATAGGAGTTTAGAAGAGCCAATAGAGGAACTATACAAACAAATGGAAAAAACGAAACAAGGAATGATAGGTAAAATCTATAAGAGAATGATTACAAATAATGAACAGACAGCCCAACTTATTCAAAAGATGTGGAGTAAGGAAGAACAAGTTAGCGAAGCAACGGTTGGAAGGATAATGAAAGGAACAGATGAGATTTAAGTAAGCAAATTTAGAGAGCTGAAATTAAAATTCTTTCTAAAATGGTACATAACTCCAGCCCAGCTTACTAATATGGTAGCAGGATTGAATTCTAACTGCTGGCACTGTAAACAAGCCAAGGGATGGTTTTCCCATATGTACTGGGAATTCCCAGAGGGAAAGGAATTCTGGGGGGAAATCCTAAAGGTTATTAATGAAATTTTAAAAATGAAGCTTTCAATAGATTTTGATTTCATGACGATGGGTATACTTGGAAACATGGCAATAGAGAAAGGAGACCAGTTTACCTTCAAAGCTATGATATTAGCGGGAAAGGCAACGATAGCTTTAGGTTGGAAAGAGAGAGGAAAATGGACAGTAGAGGCATGGAATAGTTATTTGTTTGAACTTATTCAGTTGGAGTCTCTATGTGGGACAAGAAGCTACAATTAGAACTGGATATGGAACAACTGATTGGTTCAAAATTGGGAAAGTAGTACGACAAGGCTGTATATTGTCTCCCTACTTATTTGACTTATATGCAGAATTCATCATTGGAAAAGCTGGGCTGGATGAATCCCAAGCCGGAATTAAGATCGCCGAAAGAAATATCAACAACCTCAGATATGACTATGACACAACCTTGATGGCAAAAAGTGAGGAGGAATTAAAGAACCTTTTAATGAGGGTGAAAGAGGAGAGCGCAAAATATGGTATGAAGCTCAACATCAAAAAAAAGAAGATCATGGCCACTGGTCCCATCACCGCCTGGCAAATAGAAGGGGAAGAAATGGAGGCAGTGAAAGATTTTACTTTCTTAGGCTCCATGATCACTGCAGATGGTGACAGCAGCCATGAAATTAAAAGACGCCTGCTTCTTGGGAGGAAAGCAATGACAAACGTAGACAGCATCTTAAAAAGCAGAGACATCACCTTGCCAACAAAGGTCTGTATAGTTAAAGCTATGGTTTTCCCAGTAGTGATGTATGGAAGTGAGAGCTGGACCATCAAGAAGGCTGATCGCCGAAGAATTGATGCTTTTGAATTATGGTGCTGGAGGAGACTCTTGAGAGTCCCATGGACTGCAAGAAGATCAAACCTATCCATTCTTAAGGAAATCAGCCCTGAGTGCTCAACTGGAAGGACAGATTGTGAAGCTGAGGCTCCAATACTTTGGCCACCTCATGAGAAGAGAAGACTCCCTGGAAAAGACCCTGATGTTGGGAAAGATGGAGGGCACAAGGAGAAGGGGACGACAGAGGACGAGATGGTTGGACAGTGTTCTCGAAGCTACCAGCATGAGTTTGACCAAACTGTGGGAGGCAGTGGAAGACAGAAGTGCCTGGCGTGCTCTGGTCCATGGGGTCACGAAGAGTCGGACACAACTAAATGTTGTTTAAACAACAACAATTCAGTTGGACATTGTCGCAGTCATGTCACAGGAAACAACTACTGAAACAAAAGACATTTGGTGGAAACTAAAGACGCTATGCCCGTGGCTGAGGATAATTGTTTGAACCCTTCCAATGGGTATGGGGGGGAGGCAAAAAATTGTACGGGAAATGTAAAATTTGGAAGGAGATAATGCAAAACAGATTAACCCGTTCCAGACTTTTAAAAACAACTCCTAAAACAGCAATTTAATATGAATTTTACTATCTAATGAGACCATTGATCCATAAAATGAAAGCAATAATCAATGTAATTTTTGTCCTTACCTGCACTGATGATAGACATTGTTTGGATGGGGGGCTTTTTATACATTGTCACAGTCACACAATCAATCAAAAACAAAGAACAAGTCACAGTCACAAAAAGCCAAATAAAAACGCACTTTTTTGTGGCAAAAATAAAAGCACCAAATATAAGCTCCAAGTATCACCTCAGAACACTACAATTGGAAATGGAGGGCTTTTATTACAATGGGGGGATGCAAATTATCAGCAGAACAGTGAAAACAGAAGGAAGAAGGCTTTGTTTTTTTTTATAAATAATATTTATTGATTTTCAACAATACAAAAAAAGAGAAAAAGACAAAAAAGGTCCAAAAAAAACCACAGAAAACAAAATAATACATTTAAACCCATCTTTCATTTGCTTGTTTCTATGACTTCCTCACACCTCCCACTTTTGTATTCCGCTTCAAATATTGTTTCAGCAAATCCCTAAAATAGTCTTCAATAACATCATAATTATCCAAATGTAATTGTATAAAATCTCACCCAATTTATACAAAGTCCAATAAACCTATATCCACCGTTATATAGTTTCACCAACACTTTGGCAATTTACCGTAACTTTAAGCTTAAAATAAAATTTACACACTTTGCTTTCCCCAAATTCCCCCCCCCATCACCCCCCTGGTCCCAATGGCTGCCTGACCTTCCCGTCAAATTCCATATTGTTGCTTAATCTGGAAATCTAATATCAGAGGCTCTTAGATTTCCTCCCAGCCCCTTCTGCGTATTTCGTTTATACATTTTCATTTCTCTTTTATACTCTCTCATTTCGTCTGACTCATCTCTGAGGAATTTCATCCTAGCATTGAAATTGCAATCTTTCTTTAGATCAACCAAAATTCCACAAGTGGGGTAATAATTGATGTTACTTTTCAAGAGATATAGCGAAATACCTCTAGTCCCACAGACCCCAAGTCCATCCATCTCTTTTAAACTCAAGTTCATGTCCATATCTCCACAGTCCCTACATCCATATAGGACAGGATTCTTCCACTTGATCAGACCGGATTGACGTCCTGTAGTCTCCGCCTGTCCATCTTCCATATCTTTACCATCTGTCTTTAATTTATAATCCACAGTTTGCAGTTGTGCATTCCTAGATGGCTCAAATATAGCTTCACTCTCTCCTCCATCCTTTCCTTCCAGTAAATCAGCCTGATCAAGAGAGTTCTTTTCCTGTTGTCCACTATCCCGTCCATTTATAAAATCAAGTTTCTTTGAAAGGTCTTCCAGCTGGCAGTTTATCTTATACAGTAGGTTTGTTATTGCTTCCGAGGTCTGCATTTTATTGTTCAAGGTTAGTTCTCACACTTCCATTTGCCACTTTCATCTGAGAGTTATTTGTAACAGTTTCAAAGTTTTCCAAGTTTCCCCACTAGAGGGATACAAGTTATATTCCAAATGCCATGTCAAATCTGTGAAGAAGTAAACAAGGAGAAGAGAATGTATCAAGACTCCATTTTAAATGCAGAGAGGGAAAGATGAAACTGTAACTTTTAAACTTCTAACACTTCCAATTCCTTCCAATCAAAAGGAAGAAGGCTTGGATTCCAATGCAGGGGGACACAAATTAGCAGTGCAACAGTGAAAACAGAAGCTCAGGAGCACATTCGGCTTCCGAAGCAAAGTTCGCAAACTGAAACACTGACTTCCAGGTTTGCAGCATTCGAGTTCAAAGTTGTTCAGGAACTAAGCTGTTTGAAAACCACTGTATACAGATATGGTTGCCATATGTCCAGAATTGTAAGCAGCGTCTGGGAGAAAATTGCTGAAATGTCCAGGAAACTCTGGACTTATGACAGCCCATGTCGCAAGTGTAGATTTCGGCAAACTTCACTTGAAATAGATACGCCCCCCCCCCCCCCCGTTCCTTCAAGCCCTCCTCATAAGGCTTGGTTTCAGACCCTTGATGATCTTGATTGACTCCTCTGCATCATCTTCATGAAGTTTTCCCTTAGCATGTAGCTAGCTGTAAACCTTAAATTTACTTTCCACAGTTGTTCCCATAAAGCAAAGTCAATGTTGTGTCCTACATCTCTGGCCCAGCTTGTCACTGATTATTTCATCATTGCATTCTTTGTGTCCCAATCAAATAATATGTTATACATTTTAGATACTATTTTCACCCTGGCCCTAATAAATCCCTTTCAAACTGTGAGTTTTGTTCTGCAAATCCATTTTTTAAAATCTAACTTAAATGTTGCATTCAACTGATGGTAACTTGACCAGTCTCCCTCCCACCTAGAGAAAGAAGTTCCCTTTATAGGGACCCCACATACAATAAAGCAATACCACACGGCCCTAAACCTAACCTCCCAATACATCGACCTCAGCGGGTAAACTATTGGTCTGCTGTGTCAAAGTTTTACTGGACGGTTGGATAATATTGGCAAGAGCGCCTGTAATCTCACAGTCACCACTTCCCCAGAATAAGAATCACTTCTGTCCAAACCAGTAAGTATGTCTGTAATTATGACAATCTGACCAATGCCTAGATGACTTAAGCCCTATATCAGACTCCTCTCCATGGGTTTCCCCCCGAATATAGAGCATGGTCCAATCCCCTGGACATTCTCAGACATACAGAAGTCCTTCTCAAGGTCATGAAGGAATCTGAAGAGGTGATTCAAGCAACACAAAAGGAGATGTCTCCTAAAGATCAGGAGGAACTTTCTGATAGTAAGAGCCAGCAGTGAAAAGGAACTCCCTCAGAAGGGGGTGGACTCTCCTTCATTGGAGGTATTTAAGAAGAAGTTGGATGGCCATCTGTCATGGATGCTTGAAATGATTTTTTTCTGCGTTGGCAGGTGTTGGACTAGATTCCGAATCTACCATTCTATTATTCACCATGCTGTGAGTTCTTGAATTGACTTTTTTACGAGGGAAATTTTATCTACATTCCATGCGCTGATATGCTTTCAACCCTGTATGAATTATTTGGTGGGCCATGAGAGTGGCACTCTGACTGAAGGCCTTCCCACATTCCAAACACTAAGAAGATTTCTCTCTGGTGTGAATTCTTTGATGGGAAGCGAGATTGCGGCTGTGACTGAAGCTCTTCCCACATTCCAAGCACTGATAGGGTTTCTCCCCTGTATGAATTATATGATGGGAAGTGAGACTGTGGCTGTGAATGAAGCTCTTTCCACATTCAAAGCACTGATATGGTTTCTCCCCTGTATGAATTTTATGATGGGAAGTGAGACTCCTCCTGTGACTGAAGCTCATTCCACAGTCCAAGCACTGATAGGGTTTCTCCCCTGTATGAAGTTTTTGATGGTAAGTGAGACTCTGCCTGTAACGGAAGCTCTTTCCACATTCCAAGCACTGATAGGGTTTCTCCCCTGTATGAATTCTTTGATGGGAAGTGAGTTTTTGCTTCAGACCGAAGCATTTTCCACAGTCTAAGCAGTGATAGGGTTTCTGCCCCGTATGGATTATTTTATGGGAAGTGAGACTGTGGCTGTGAATGAAGCTCTTTCCACATTCCAAGCACTGAAAAGGTTTCTCCCCTGTATGAATTCTTTGATGGGAATTGAAATGGGTGCGTTGACTGAAGCTCTTCCCACACTCCAAGCAATGATATGGCTTCTCCCCTGTATGAATTCTGTGATGGGAACTGAGAAGTTGTCTGTGACTGAAGCTCTTCCCACATTCCAAGCACTGATAGGGTTTCTCCCCGGTATGACTTCTTTGATGGGAAGTGAGACTTTCCTTCAGACGGAAGCATTTTCCACATTCCATGCACTGAAAGGGTTTCTCCCCTGTATGAATTCTTTGATGGGAAGTGAGAATGTCCTTTCGACTGAAGCTCTTCCCACATTCCAGGCACTGATAGGGTTTCCCCCCGGTATGAATTCTTTGATGGGAAGTGAGATGTGAGCTTTGACTGAAGCTCTTTCCACATTCCAAGCACTGATAGGGTTTTTCCCCAGTATGAATTCTTTGATGGGAAGTGAGATGTTTTCTCTGAGTGAAGCTCTTCCCACATTCCAAGCACTGATAGGGTTTCTCCCCGGTATGAATTCTTTGATGGGGAGAGAGACTCCGCTTATGACTGAAGCTCTTCCCACATTCCAAGCACTGATAGGGTTTCTCCCCGGTATGAATTCTTTGATGGGAAGTGAGGCTCTTCCTTTGAATTAAGCTCTTTGTTTGATGGGAGGACTGGGAGCTCTGACGGATGTTCTCTCCACACTTTGAATATTTA
Source organism: Podarcis filfolensis (assembly GCF_964270895.1). Lineage (NCBI taxonomy): Eukaryota > Metazoa > Chordata > Lepidosauria > Squamata > Lacertidae > Podarcis > Podarcis filfolensis. Next base: position 40,768 of record NW_028149485.1, read on the forward strand.
TCGGACCTCTCCGCTATGTGGATTCTGTTGTGGTTCTCCTTGTTCTTCCCTTCAAATTCATCACCATCTGCAATGAGGAGAGAAGCTAATTAGAGCCTCAGGAAGAAATGGAGCTCCACATTATTGAACAATGTTAATGAATGCTTGTGATAGAGGAAGAACTGAAGAGAGTTAGATGTGAGGCCTTACTACAGTTTTCACTGCCTTTGTTGGCTGGAATTGCTTGGCTTTTATCCGGGATTGATTTGTTTGGCTCAGTCATGGAGTCTACTCCATCTCAAAGGTCAGTCATCTCTTTGGTCAACAAAATGCAGACCGAAGCAAAAGCAAAAACAACAAACCTGACAGAAGTTACTTCAACTTCCCTAAAAACTTTCAAGCTGACATTTAAGAAGGCCTGGGCAGTTCAGGCAAGCCTGGTCATTGTTTAAAAAGGCATAACTAGATGAAGAATATTCACAAAGAAACGAGTTGATATCCCTCCATACAGGGCTGACGGTGAGGATGTTAGAATCCTAGATGCTGTTGGTCTCCATTCAAACAGTGGAGGTTCATCACATAGAGGTATGTATGGAGTTTCAAAACTCATCTTATGATCCAACAGGGAGTTTCACCGAGAGGGTGCATGATTCCACGATTCCCCTCCTTGACTTCCTTATGCAGAGCTCTCTGGTCAGGATCCAGCAATCTCCATGCCTCAACAAACAGCAACGTCTTCATTTGCACACTCCCCATCAGCATTTACCTCAATCTGGTTGGTCTCAATTTAAATTTATAAATCACTTTCTTCACTTGGAACCACCCTCCCATGTTCATGAGGAGACCAACTCTGTATTGTTTCATTGGTAACAGTAGAGGGAAAATGACTATGACTCACACTTAAGCATAACAGTCACAAGAGCTCCTGACTAGGCATTCAGCTAGGAAATGTTGAATTTACTCTGTTCTCCCCTATCTCTCCTCTCCCCCCAATTTAAACCATTTCATGAACTCAGAACTCATACACTGACCACTAATAATAAACCATATGTTATAGATATTCCTGTAAATTTATTCTGCTATTTTTGAGAATCATATGAGAAGATTATTTTTGAGAATCACATGAGAATTCATTTGAGAAATCATATGAGAATTTGATTTGAAAATCAAATCTACATATTTGTATCATTTATGAGACCTATATGATCCTTGTTTTTAAAAGAAAAGGAAAAAATTTTTTTTCCTTCCAGTAGCACCTTAAAGACCCACTAAGTTAGTTCTTGGTATGAGCTTTCGTGTGTGCATGCACACGAAAGCTCATACCAAGAACTAACTTAGTTGGTCTTTAAGGTGCTACTGGAAGGGAAAAATTTTTTTTGTTTTGACTATGGCAGACCAACACGGCTACCTATCTGTAACTAAAAGAAAAGAAAAGGGTAATGCACAGAGGCCCCATTTGTGATCAATCTGTAAAGCAGGTTACTTTAAAGAATCATGGCTTCTAGTGCTGCCTGATGGATCAGTGAGTTCTCTGACACTGGTAGGGCATTCAATCACAGTACAGGTTGTAGACATCTTGAGCTGCCAATACATTGCGGTGGCCGTGGAGCTGTGATGTATTCCTAGCTCAAATTGCCTGCAGATGTCAAAGGCGCAGGCAGGAAGGCAGGCAGGTGGAGGAGCACAAAAAGGTGCTCACCTTCTCAATCTCCATCCGCCTGCCCGCCTCATCCCACCCCCAAGCTGAGCAAGGCCCGATGCCTCTACGGCTCCATCCATCCATTTCCCCATCTCCCCTCCCCTGGGACTCACCAGATATCTCGGAGGTCCCTGGGAGGGAACGCTCATAGGCTGTGAGGAGGGATGCAGGAGACAACCTGACCAGGTCAACTGTCCATCTTCCTCCTTCCATCCTCGCTAGGTTTACAGATTCAGACTCTTTCATCTTTTCTGAGGAGTCAAGAACCACCACAAGCTGCAGGGTCCTGGGAGAGAGGAAGAAACAAAGGGAGCTTCAGAGGCCCTGCAGGGATTTTCCTGGCCTAGATATTCCCCTGCTCCTGGAGAAGCACAAGTGGGGCAGCCCCTTCCCAACAGAAACCCCATTTGAAACATCTCCAGTGATTCCCATTTAATCTGTTGGCACCTCACCAAACTTCATAAGGCTGGCATGGTATGCACACTAGTGACCTGAGAGTAGACCCCATTGAACTCAGAGGGGCTTATGGATAGAACTTGGTGCAAAAACCAGGCACCATCCTGTCCCCAAGCCTGAAAACTGCAACCCCAGAGCATGGGCAGAAGATAGCCAAGTAGCTATTACATGTAGGTGCCCCCACGTCTCAGTGCAAGAGATGCCTTAGCAGTTGAGCTGGCTGGGCCCCAAACCTCTTTCTGCTCATCACTAGAGCTGCTGAGAGACCCTAGAAGGTTGGGAATAGGATCTGGCTCCTGCTGTTTCTTAGCCACCTCCTCATTTTCCTTATTCACGCAAAATGGAGAGATTTTTGGTTGTGCTTTCTTTAGAGAAGCTCTCTTTGGAGCAGGGCCCGTGGCACTCGGGGAGAGACCAGAAATTTTATAACCACTCCAGGTCAACACCATCTTTTCCCTTAATTCCATATCATGTTTCCTTATACCATTTATAGCAATTAAAGCTTTTCTAACTTTAGTCTGCAGCAACTTCTGTGTCATTCACTTAGTGTTCTGCAGAATGCGGAGGCTAGACTGGTGACTGGGAGTGGCTGCTGGAACCATGGAAGACCGCTCCTAAAGGATCTACATTGGTTTCCAGTATGTTTCCAAGCAGAATTTAAAGTGTTGATGCTGACCTTTAAAGCCCTAAACGGCCTCGGCCCAGGATACCCGAAGGAGCATCTCCACCCCCATCCTTCAGCCTGGACCCTGAGGTCCAGCACCAAGGGCCTTCTGGCGGTTCCCTCAGTGAAAGAAGAGATGTTCCAGGGAAGCAGGCTGAGGGCCTTCTTGGTAGTGGCGCCCTCCCTGTGGAACACGCTCCCATCAGATATCAAGGAGATAAGTAACTATGTAACCTTAAGAAGACACCTGAAGGCAGCCCTGTATATTCTATGTGCTGGAAGCCGCCCTGAGTGTCTGGGGAAACCCAGTCAGATGGGTGGCAGGTAAATATTCTTGCTGTTAATATTATTATTATTTATTATTCACACAGGATGCTGATGACGTGGCAGCTTCACCCCAGTGTCTTGCTCACACAGGATGCTGATCAGCTTCACCCCAGTGCCTTGCCAGGGCAGGAGGGACTTGGTCTTCCTAAACATATTGAGCTGAGCAAGGCTGGATGCAGCTCCTGCTCCCAAGAGTGGCACGTGCCAGTCTGTGCACTTGCTCTGCTGGGAGGGGGCAGATGTTTAACAAGGTTGGAAACCAGATCTCACCCGCCCTAGGGACTCCTCCCAAGAATCCTGGGAGCCAGAATTGGTTCAGGACCCTGAGAGGTGCAAGGAGACAGCTTCAGCCCTGCTGCCCAAAGACTGCAATTCCCAGAGTGGTCACCAATCCCCCCTTCTTGCCAGGAATCTTTGGGAATTGTATTTGGGTAGATGGTGGGAGAGGGTCTCCCCTCCAGTCTCCACACTTGGGGGCGGGGGCTGTATCTCCCCACTCCACAAGGCTTCTCCTTCCTCGGATTCCATGGAGGCTTATTTTTGTCAAGAAATGCGACTTTCCCCTCAGTCTGAAGGGGGCTTATTTGCATGCCCTCCTTTTGTTGCCCCAAAGACTCCCCCCCCCCCAAAGGAAGGCAGCATCTTGATCCAAAGGAAGAACAGAGTTGCAGACCTGCTGGACACTCAGCCCCTCCCTGGCACGGCAGAGAGGAATTGGGGGCAGGACCCTCTGCTCCCTGACTTGGGGGTCTATCCCCCCCATGCATGAGCTGAACGCGGGGGGTTGTCTCCCCCCTTGCTGCCCTGGGACCCCCTTCTCCCCGCTGCCCCCCAAGGGGGAAGAGAGAAGAGACTCACCAGATTCCAGGAGGGGCACCGAGGAAGTTTTTGCAAAGCAGAGAGAACAAAGCAGCCTCCTCGTTGCTCGCAGGAAGGGACTGGGCAGGGAGGGGCTTCTGCCCGGGAGGACCTTGCCCTCCCCCGCCCTCCCCTTCCTGTCCTCTCTAGGAAGCCAGCTCTGCTCCTTTTAACCCTTGGCAAGCCGAGGGCACCCAGACCGCCCCTCCCTCCCTCTCCCTGCCTGCTTCTGCGCTCTAGGGGCTGCCCTCCCTCCTCCATCTGGGCCAAGGACTCTGCATCAAGGCCCCCCCCATCTTATGCAGACTGACGACAACGGAGATGGGGGTTTCTGCATTCTGCCGTGTGCATCTGGATCCCTACTTTGAAATGACTCAATAAGTGAATGTTAAAGCGCCTTCCCTGGGACCCACCGGCAGGGTACATCCTGGAAGTCTCTCCCCCTCCCCCCCCGTTTCTCTTTTCCTGGGGGGCCAAGAGATGCTCCCCTGCCCTGCACCCCCAGAGGCCCCTTTGCGGAAACTGAAGTGCGATGCCCACCAAAGGGAAGGCGAAGGTGAAGGACCCCTGGACCTTTGTCCGCAGACAGCGCCCCCCCCTTTCTTCCCCACACCAAACATAACCACAGTTTTGAAAATCCTTCATATTCTGGGCATGTGCAGATTTTGCAGCTTTCTGTAAACCTGAGGCAGGGAAGAAGTGGTCCCGTTGTCCCCCACCTCCCAAAAAGTTGATTGACATTGTTACCGGAAAAATCCGAGGGCTCCCTTGGACAAAAAGTAAAGACACCAACCAGAGTAAATTGAAGCAAATCCGCAGCCTGTAGGCTTGGTCTTTATTGAAGAAACACTGTCCCGACAGGGTGCTCCCCTCACTTGCAGGTGAGAGGAAAGACACAGAAAAATGGTGTGCAAGGTCTTATAAAAACTTTTGGAATTCCCATCCTGTAAGTCAAGCCCACCCCCAGAAACATCATGCACACATTACAGAAAGGAGGGGTTGAGGGAGGGGTTGTGGTGGTAACCTGAGTGTCCTGTCACCCGGCTGATTCCCTTCTCCCCCCTCCTCATGAGTCATTTTCAGAAGACAAAAGGTAGTCGCAGTTTCCTGCCCCAAGGGAAGATCTGATCATTGTCCTTTGTTCCAGTCCATGCTGAATCCACTCCCATATGGAAGTTCTTTGTGATCTTGATTGTCTTGTCTAGGACCATCAGGGTTGGCATAGCAACTGGGCAGGGCTCCTGTGGATGTGCTGGGATGGTGAAGGGATTATGGCTGGCCTGTATCAAACCTTCCCCATTTTGTAGTCCTTCCTTCATGGAGTAAAATAAAAGTGGAACAGTGCAAATCCGATGTATGGTTGATTTTCTATGAATTTATAACAGAAGCGTAGCATATGTAGTGTGTGAGTGTGAGTGTGTGTGAAGTTTGTACAAACTGAATGATGGGGGGGGGGGTTCCTGCTACAGTTCCCCCCTTCGGAGATAAGATTGCAAAGGTGGCTACTTTGCAATCCTTTTCTCCGCACAATTTAAGGTGGTAAATATTAACCTGCTATTCTCTGTCCCAGATGCGTGTGTCCATGTGAACCTGAAAGGGTTTTTTTTTCTTCCACATTATTAAATAAAAAAATTACTCCACATGTAGAGAAAGAGAACTGTAAAAAAATACAAGAAAGGTTAAAAAAATAAAAAGAAAGCAAAAAATTAGATTACCAGTCAGATGAAAACAGAGTTGACGCAAAGACATCAGATTCAGAAAATAATTATTATTAAATAATACAAAGATATTATCAAAACCACACAGATTACTACTGGACTAAAAATGGGGGGGGGGGAGGCTTAAAATTCAGCATGCGTTATCTGATAAGTAGAACTTGATGAAAATGACTTTCAACATGTGATTGACATGTCCCCAAAGTAAACACACACACACACACACACACACACACACACAATGACCTATGAGGAACCAAAAATAAATAAATGCTAAGACACACAATTTTTAAGAAACCTGAAGTAACCTGTTTTGGCATTCTAACATCCCAAATGAAAATAAAAGAGTGTTTCTTGATGTGACAACATCGGCTAGAATGTTAATAGCAAAATACTGGGAAATGACTTAATACCAAGAAAAAATGAATGGCAATTTAAAGTTGTGCAAGTACTTTGAACTAGCCAAAATGACAGAATTAATAAGAAATGCTCAGGCAAAAGGTAAACAAATACCATTCCACAAACAATGTTTGGTTGTGCTTCGATTAATTTCATAGACATCATGGAAAAACGGATTAAATAAATGAAAACAGATTATTTGTAACTTAAAAAGTGTCAAAGCCACAAAGAGATGGAAGTCACTAATATAGCAGGGATTCAGACTTGTTTCACAGAACAGAAAGAAAGTTGCTGTGGGAGAAAAAAGGGACAAACACTTTGTTATCAGGGTTCACATATCCTGTTAAAAGGGGAAATTATTTCATGTGAGAAGCCTGTCAGGAAATGCTGTTCCTAAAATGCACACAAAGTGTGTGATTTAAATCCCATTGGGGGGGGGGGAGTGCTTTGATATTTACCTGTGAAAAGAATTTGCTTTGATATTTACCTGTGAAAAGAATTTGGCATGTTAAGATTTGAAACTTGGCAACCTCTTGACTTTGATGGTCCGGTACTTAACCCTTTTGTCTTACGTAGCCCCTGGAGCAAAGGACACATTAAGGGTGATTTCCTTCAGTGGTTCCAAGTTTTACATAAGGAAATTTGGATAAGTTTCTCCCTGCAGCCCAAGCTCTCCAAACCTCCTCTCCCCCCCTACAGTTCCCCCCTTCTTCCTCTCTCTCTCTCTCTCTTCTTTTTTTTTTAGCTGATCTAGCCTCTGTGCATGTGTAGAGTTCATGTCTCAGCAAACGTTTTATACTATTGAAAATGTTGAATCTTTTGGCTAAATTACCATTTGAATAAAGGAAATAAAGGGTAAGGAGTAGATTTAAAAAAAAAGGGTTAGATTTAAAACAAAACTCCGCAATTCAAGCATTTACCAAAGCTAGAAGTTTTCTAAGGGATCATGTTTCCTGCAGCCCAAGCAAGGGAGTGCTTCCTTTATTTACAGGAAAGGGCTATCATTATTGGTCATATTATTGGTCATTTTATCTGGTCATTCGCGGAACAATACCACGCCCTTATATATGGGAAAAAATGGCCAGAGAGTCAGAATTCATAGGATTTTAACATTCTCAGTCATTTCAGCCTTACCATTTGCAGACAAATTTTTCTGCCCTTTATTTACAGGATAGATGGTCAAGGCTCATTCTACTTGACTATATGAATTTTTATGTGCTTAAACTTTGAATAGACTTTAAAGTTTGATTTTTGTAAATAATAGACAAAATGATAAACACTGTAATCACTCAAATGCCTGATATCACCAGTTCTGCTTCAAAACATCACGGCTTTTACTTCTCACCTTTTTAAAAAAACAAAGAGCAAAGTTGGGCTGAATTTCAACTCATCACATGCTTGCAGACACATGGCCCTCCACACAGCCACAAATTGAGAGAGCTGAAAGGGACCCTGGGGTCATCTAGTCCAACCCTAAAATACAGTGTTCAATAGCAAGATTTGTACTACGAGAGACACACACACATACTTATGTACACAGGCACAACTGGGGAGGAGATCACAAGCCATGCACCCACCATGTATTAAGGAAGAGGAAAACAAAAGTACCCAACTGTACACAGAACCCTTCTAGCAGATCTCGAGACAGTTTGAGTGAGTTTGCTTCCCCAGACCAAAGAATGCAAGTTCCCAGATAAATGATCTTCAAAGGAAGATTGAAGTGAAGAGCTCCTTTCCTAAGATAGGGAGAGGATCCTTCATCAAGCATAGCCAAAACAGCCATAGATTTGATTTAAAAGGAATACAAAAGTGAACAATTTTTTTTAACTTGCAGAGGAATAGTAAGCCTAATTTAGATTATTATTATTATTTTAATAACTACACATAGGAAAGTGAGATGCAGGGTACCTTAGGGAAGATTGCTCCCCCCTCCTTGCAGTTTCCTTTAAAGGAAGCTTACTTGGGAGTAAATTTACCTGGCACAGAAGTAAGAAGGGAGAAAAAAAACTGAAAGAGACAGAATGAAACAAGGGGGAGCATTTCCTAAGAAAAGAGGCCAGGAAGTCTTATAGAGACTGATATCAGGACTGGACTTTCTTCACAGCACATTTCAAAATACTGGAACAAAAAGACTGGAACACGGATGTAGACTCACAAATTCAAAGGTTGCAGCAAAACATCATCTAGCATCAACTTAAAATCATACTCCTCACTCAAGCTACTCGGAGGAAGACTCTTTGGAGCCTCTCTCATATAACAAACATTTGCACACTTCATTCTAATTTTTTTTTTTCCTGTTTAAGATTGATGAGGCCCAACATGGCTTCCTTAGATTTAAAATTTTTGAAGCAAGCTTGCAATTTAAAAACTATGTGCATTTAAGAACAGTCTGTGGATGCCGAAGCCAATGTAAACACAAACCCTTTAAATATTTCTAAATCTTTGAGTACATCTCTTATTCATTTTTTTTTTATTTTTTAGAGAAACTAAGATCTCTAATGCGTGGGCTCTCAGGCTGGGCTGTTATTGTATCTACTGCCTTCTGAGCACCATTAAGTTTACGGTTTCATGTTCTAGCTTTAGGTTATAGTTTAACAACACAAATTTGATGTGTTCAGCTCTCCCTAAGGGTTCACACCCTGATTTTGTTGAAGGATCCCTGAGGTGGCCGCTGTGCCCTGGGTTCCAGGTGGTGGGCCTAAGCCACCCACTAAAAGTTACAACGGTCTCGTACTTTGTACTTGGAAAGACCATTTTGCCCCTTTATTTTATTTTTCCCAATTGGAGATGACAAGCTGGAGGGGCATACTGGAATCCTCTCTGGGGCAAAAAGGCTTCATGGAAGCTTTGTTGCCAGGAGGAGTCCAGCTAGGGTGTTTAGTGAGCTCTCATTTCCCTCTAATACCAAGGGGGGGGGTTGCTCAGTAGATTGCACTAGGAGATAGAAGAACGGGTACAAGAAAGGGATAAAGAAGGGGGGGTAGAGAAAATAATATTCTATGTCAGAAAATCTTTGTTTAATGTCTGGATAAGATATAAAGACTTGCTGGAAAGTAAAACCCCAAGGTGGTTGTCACCTATGGAAGCTAAGGCTCAGAAAAAGCTCAATATGGAGGCTAAATGGCCAAAATATTGGGAAATTTTGGAACAAGAAGGTGACAGATTGAAACTGCAGAGTTTTGAAAAATTAAAAGACAAAGTGCGAGATTGGCTTCATTACTATCAAATAAGAGAGGCCTATAATTTGGATAGAAAAATTGGCTTCCAGGTGGATAAATCGAAATTGGAAACAGAACTGTTAGAACCAAAAACTAAGATTTTGTCAAAGATGTATAACTTGCTGTTGAAATGGAACACGCAGGATGAAACGGTCAAATCAGCAATGATCAAATGGGCGCAGGATCTAGGTCATAATATTATGTTTGCTGATTGGGAGCAGTTGTGGACCACCGGTATGAAATTTACGGCATGTATTGCCTTAAAGGAGAACATTATGAAAATGATTTATAGGTGGTACATGACCCCAGTCAAGCTTGCTAAAATTTATCACCTGCCTGACAATAAATGTTGGAAATGTAAAGAAGCTGAGGGAACATTCTTTCACCTCTGGTGGACTTGCCCAAGAGTTAAGGCTTACTGGGAAATGATATATAATGAACTTAAGAAAGTATTTAAAAGTACCTTCCCTAAGAAACCAGAGGCCTTTCTCTTGGGCATAGTTGGCCAATGGGTGTCAAAGAAAGATAGAACATTCTTTATGTATGCAACAACAGCAGCAAGAATACTTTTAGCTAAATATTGGAAGACACAGGATCTACCCACCGTGGAGGAATGGCAGACGCAAGTGATAGACTACATGGAGATGGCTGAAATGACTGGCAGAATCCGTGACCAGGGAGAAGAATCGATGGAACAGGACTGGAAAAAGTTTAAGGACTATCTACAAAAACACTGTAAAATCTTTGAGTGTCAATAGGATGTGGGAAGTAAAAGCAACAGGGTTTGTGTGACTTTGGTCAAAGGTGTGTGAAAAGAAGAATCTAAGAAAAAAAAGGATAAGGGGTTATGAACAGAACAATATTATGTCATATTTTATAAGATGAGGTACGGATTAAAAAAATGGAAAATGGGGACATAATAATTAGAATATAACATTAAGTATGGTTGAAACAAGGTTTTGAATTTGCTGAATCTGATTGGAGTAAAGTGGAACACAAAAAAGGGGGATGTGAGGAGGTCAAGACAGAGGGGCATGGAACTTTATAAATCTAAGAAAGAGTGTTTTTTTTTTCCTGTTTTTCTATTTTTCTTTTTTTCTTTTTTTCTGTTATATATTTTTGTTTTTCTTGAGCTTTATGTATGGAAATGATACATTTTGAAATGATGAATTCTTTGTTTTGTAAAACCTTAATAAATATGTATTTAAAAAAAAAAAAGAGAAAATAATATTCTATCAGTATTCAAGTTATCTTTCAGCTAAAGCAATCCCTGCCTACCAGTAAACTACAAGCAATTTGTTAGAAAACCACAGGCCCTAGCCTGGAAAACCACCTGGACAATAACCACGGATCCGAAATTCTACCTCAGCGCTGTTTACAAGACTAACCCTAGTGTGGGGCCCCAATTAGTGAACCTCCCTCTCTACCATCCAGGAGAGAGAGAGATTTGTAAGGACGTCTCCGGACGACTCCGAGGGAAGACGTCAGAGAAACAACAAAGTTCCGCGCTTTCCCCGGCCAAACTCCGAGAGGGAAAACGGGGGAAAGAGAAAGTTTAGAACGTTCCTGGCTGACTCCGAGGGGCAACGTCAGAAATAGAAGGAAGAAAAGTCCAGCTGTCAAGGGAACATTGCTTTCCACCCCCCTCCCAATGGAGCGCTGTTTACAAGACTAATCCTAGTGTGGGGCACCAATTTGTGAACCTCCTGCTCTACCCTCCACAACAGCCTCCTGCCTAGCCTTTTGGACTAAGTTCGGGCTCCCTACTGAACGCCTGCGCAGTGCAGTGCCAGATCGGGGTCCGAGAAAACAAAGTTTTGAAAGGAAGCAAATGACCTTGCATTCTCACGTACACGGGTCATCCCCAACAAGGGTCGCCAAGCAGGAGGGGCGGCTTCATTTGCATAAACAGGGAAGGTAGAGAGAGAGAGGTTTGTAGGGACGCCTCCGGACGACTCCGAGAGAGGACGTCAGAGAAACAATAAGCACCGTGTTTTTCCCGGCCACGCTCCGAGAGGAAAAACGGGGGAGAAAAGGAGAGAGGGAGATTCGTAGGGGACGCCTCTGGGCGACTCCGAGAGAGGACGTCAGAGAAACAATAAGCACCACGTTTTCCCCGGCCACGCTCCGAAAGGGAAAACGGGGAGAGAAAGAGAAAGGGAGATTCGTAGGGACGCCTCTGGACGCCTCTGAGAGAGGGCGTCAGGGAAACAATAAGCACCGCGTTTTTCCCGGCCTTGCTCCGAGAGGAAAAACGGGAGAGAAAAGGAGAGTTTAGGACGTTCCCGGTCGACTCCGAGGGGTAACGTTGGAAATAAAAGGAAGAAAAGTCCGGCTGTTGTGGGGACGTTACTTTTCCACCCCCCTCCCAATGTATTTTCTTCAAACCATACTCACGTTCGTAGATGTCCCTCGTGGATCCCGGGATCCTTTCTCTTTAGCCGGCTTGACCTTGCCTTTGCTCCCCCTGGTTGGGCTTTTGGTGACGATTGATTACCGCCCGCAAAGAGGAGGCAGGGAGAGGAAGAAGTATCCCTGGGCTAAGGTTGCCCAGTGGCGCCCGATCCCCTCTATCTCCCTCCTCACCTTCGCAGGAGAACCAAGTGTCCCTGAGCATGGTCGCCAAACTGTTACCGGAAAAATCCGAGGGCTCTCTTGGACAAAACAAAGACACCAACCAGGATAACTTGGAGCAAAACAGCAGCCTGTAGGCTTGGCCTTTATTGAACTGTTGGAACAGGGTGTTCCCCTCACTTGCAAGAGAAAGACCCAGAAAAATGGTGTGCCAGGTCTTATAAAAACTTTTGAAATTCCCATCCCCTAGGTCAAGCCCACCCTCAGAAACATCATGCATACATTACAGAAAGGAGGGGTTGAGGGAGGAGTTGTGGTGGTAACCTGAGTGTCCTGTCACCTGGCTGGTTCCCCCTTTCCCCCTCCCCAGGAATTATTCTCTGAAGACAAAATGTAGTCGCAGTTTCCTGCCCCCTGAGGGAAGATCTGATCATTGTCCTTTGTTCCAGTCCATGCTGAATCCACTCCCATATGGAAGTTCTTTGTGATCTTGATTGCCTTCTGTCTAGGACCATCAGGGTTGGCATAGCAACTGGGCAGGGCTCCTGTGGATGTGCTGGGATGGTGAAGGGATTATGGCTGGCCTGTATCAAACCTTCCCCATTTTGTAGTCCTTCCTTCATGGAGTAAAATAAAAGTGGAACAGTGCAAATCCGATGTATGGTTGATTTTCTATGAATTTATAATAGAAGCGTAGCGTATGTAGTGTGTGAGTGTGAAGTTTGTACAAACTGAATGATGGGGGGGGGTGTTTCCTGCTACAACATTAAAATGGTGTGTGATGTGTGGCATCATCTCATCCATTAGACTGGGAGGAAGAGGGTGTGGGAGGGAAGCCCAGCCAAGCATTGCCAGGGGACGGTTGGGGACGCTGTCAGAAAATTTCCTGGAGGGGCTCCAGAGCTGCCTTGGCATCTTCCTCCTGCTCAGGAATCTGATTGAAGTAAAGCTGGGGTGTGTGTGTCCTATTCCCACTGCTCCCCCTTCCTCTAGGGAAGTTGGATTCATGGAATCCTAGGAACTAAGAGCGAGCCAGCCAGCAAAAACCACAGAGAGCATGTGAAGCTAACTCTTTATTAGCAGAAACAAGGACTGCTCCAGGGAGCCAGGAATGGTCAGCACTCAACTCTTCTCAGTAGTTGCAGAGATCCGGTTGGAAGAATCTGCATCCCAGCCCTTTGTGGTTCTGACGCACAAGAGCCAACTCCTAGGGGCTGATTGGCTTTGCCAATAAAATATTTGTAGGGTCCTGGCACCCCCAAATTTAATGGGCCCTGCCATTCAAATAGAGTGTGTGCACGGCATCATATGATCAATTCTGCTGGACAGTGATTGCCTAGGCCCTCCTATTATTTCATTCAGGTCGGCACATCTGCTGAGAAGTAAGTTTTCTGGATCCATTTCAATTGGGTTTTAGGCCCAGTTTGGGCTCAGAAACTGCTTTGGTCACCCTATATGATGATGACCTCTGTCGAGAGTTAAGGGAAACATTTCCCTGTTCATTCTTCTCGACCTGTCAGCGGCTTTTGATACCATCGACCATGGTATCCTTCTGGAGCGGCACTCCGAATTAGGAGAGTTTGGCATGACTTTTTGATGGTTCCAGTCCTAGTTGGATGGTCGTTCCCAGAGGGTGGTACATGGGGAGTGATTTTCAGCCCCATGCAACCTTCAATGTGGGGTTCCTCAGGGCTCAAGCCTATCCCCCAGGTTGTTAAACATCTACATGAAACTGCTGGGTGGTGTTATCTGGAGGTTTGGAGTACGTTGTCCGCAGTATGCTGATGACACTCAGCTCTGTTTCTCCTTTACATCTGCAGGTGAGGCAGTGGAAGTTCTGGACCAGTGTCTTGCCTTGGTAATGGACTGGAGAGAGCCAACAAACTTCAGCTCAATCCAGATAAGACCGAGGCACTGTTAGTGGGTGGTTCCCTTGGCCACCTGCTCTTCACGGGGTCACGTTTCCTCCGAAGGAGCAGGTTCACAGCTTGGGGGTACTCCTGGAGCCTTTGCTGTCACTCGAGGCTCAGGTGGCCTCAGTGGCCCGGAGTGCCTTCCATCAGCTTTGGTGATTAAAATGGTGATATTACCAAAAATCCTACTTTTATTTTAAACTATCCCAATGATGATTGGGACAAAATATTTTAAAAGCTGGCAAAGAGGCCTTGCCAATTTTATATGGCAAGGGAAGAAAGCCAGAATAAAATCAGAAATAATGATGGGGCCAAAAGAAACGGGGGGATTTGCAGTCCCAGATTTAAGAAGATATTCTGAAGCAGTGTGCTGGAGTTGGATGAAAGAGTGGATGTTACTAAAAGATACTGAAGTTTTGGAACTAGAAGGCTGGGACAAAATATACGGTTGGCATGGAAGGATAGAGGGCTATAAGCTTGGGAAACAGAAGATGAAAATCAATTTGTTTGCAGATGACATTATTGGAATCATAACAAATCCTAAGGAAGGGATAAAAGAAATAAAGATAATATTAGAAGATTTTGAGGAATATTCTGGATTAGGGGTAAATATAACAAAATCAGAAATAATGTATTTTAATGTAAATGTAGCCGGAAAAAACGTAATAAATGGAATGGGCCTGGTGTCTAAAAGAACAAAATACCTAGGCATCGAACTCTGCAGAAATATTAACAAGACTGCAGAATTCAACTATAAGAAGGTATGGAATAAAATACTAAAGGATATGAAAAGATGGAGAAACAAAACGCTAAGCATTATAGCTAGAGTCAAGGTTACTAAAATGTTCTGGGTCCCTAAGTTGAGTTATCTCTTCCAAGCTATCCCACTAGAGATGAGAAAACAGCATCTGGAACAATGGAATCATGAGAAAAGACAATGGATATTTGGAAGTAAAAAATCAAGGATGCAAAAGAGATTTGTGTACAACCACAAATCAGAACTAGGGTGGGGCCTCCCAAACATTTACAATTATTACAAAGCTGTTCAATTAAAAAAATTACTAGAAATTGCAGTTGAAAACAAACAAAAGTGGATCAAATTTGAGGATGAGGCAAACAATGGCGCAGGAAGATTTGGAATTTTAACAAATAATGTAATCAAAGATTTGAAATCTGCAATAGGCCCCAGGAAATTGGCATTAGGTTTATGGAGGAAATGGCAAACTTTATGGTTAAAAGGGATTTCTCTAAGTGCACCCTTAGAAAGTATTTATGAGGTAACAGATGATCCCAAATGGTGGGAAATTCTAAACGCTAACGGATATCATATAGTCAAAGGTATGTATAGAGGAGAATCCTTAAAGTCATTGCAGGAAGTAATACAGTATATAGGTAACCAATATTGGTTAAAAATTGGAGGACTATACAACAAAATTTCCAAAGTCCAAGAGACAGGAAATAGGAGTTTAGAAGAGCCAATAGAGGAACTATACAAACGAATGTAAAAACAAACAAACAAGGAATGACAGGTAAAATCTATAAGAGAATGATTACAAATAAGAAACAAACAACCCAACTTATTCAAAAGATAAGTAAGGAAGAACAAGTTAGCGAAGCAACGGTTGAAAGGAACAGGTGAGATTAAAGTAAGCAAATTTAGAGAGCTGAAATTAAAATTCTTTCTAAAATGGTACATAACTCCAGCCCAGCTTACTAATATGGTAGCAGGATTGAATTCTAACTGCTGGCACTGTAAACAAGCCAAGGGATGGTTTTCCCATATGTACTGGGAATTCCCAGAGATAAAGGAATTCTGGGGGGAAATCCTAAAGGTTATTAATAAAAATTTTAAAATGAAGCTTTTAATAGATTTTGATTTCATGACAATGGGTAGACTTGGAAACATGGCTATAGAGAAAGGTGACCAGTTTACCTTCAAAGCTATGATATTAGTGGGAAAGGCAACGATAGCTTTAGGTTGGAAAGAGAGAGGAAAATGGACAGTAGATGCATGGAATAGTTATTTGTGTTGCGTTCGCAAAGTAAAGGAAGGATTGAACTCTGATTAATAAGAATACACACAGAGGCTTGAACCAGCAAGACTCTGGGAAGGGTTTGTATAATCGTGTCTCTCTGTGCCGTGAGATCCTCGCAGCCCCTGACCCAGGCCGTTTTTATTCACAAAAGAACTTTTTACAGAGTGTTCGTTAGAACCAATCAGATTTCTTCTGAGCATGGCCACTGGGCCCATCAGCTCCTGGCAAACAGAAGGGGAAGAAATGGAGGCAGTGAAAGATTTTACTTTCTTAGGCTCCATGATCACTGCAGATGGTGACAGCAGCCATGAAATTAAAAGACGCCTGCTTCTTGGGAGGAAAGCAATGACAAACCTAGGCAGCATCTTAAAAAGCAGAGACATCACCTTGCCAACAAAGGTCCGTATAGTTAAAGCTATGGTTTTCCCAGTAGTGATGTATGGAAGTGAGAGCTGGACCATCAAGAAGGCTGATCGCCGAAGAATTGATGCTTTTGAATTATGGTACTGGAGGAGACTCCTGAGAGTCCCATGGACTGCAAAAAAATCAAACCTATCTATTCTTAAGGAAATCAGCCCTGAGTGCTCATTGGAAGGACAGAATGTCAAGCTGAGGCTCCAATACTTTGGCCACCTCATGAGAAGAGAAGACCCCCTGGAAAAGACCCTGATGTTGGGAAAGATGGAGGGCGCAAGGAGAAGGGGACGACAGAGGACGAGATGGTTGGACAGTGTTCTCGAAGCTACCAGCATGAGTTTGACCAAACTGCGGGAGGCAGTGGAAGACAGAAGTGCCTGGCGTGCTCTGGTCCATGGGGTCACGAAGAGTCGGACACGACTAAATGACTAAACAACAACAATTCAGTCGGACATTGTCGCAGTCATGCCATAGGAAACAACTACTGGAACAAAAGACATTCAGTGGAAACTAAAGACGCTATGCCCGTGGCTGAGAATAATTGTTTGAACCCTTCCAATGGGTATGCGGGGGGAGGGAAAGGAAAAAATTGTACGGGAAATTTAAAAATTGGAAGGAGATAATATATGTATGTAAAAAATCCCAAACTCGAATAAAATAAAAATTTAAGAAAGAAAGAAAGAAATGCAAAACAGATTAACCCGTTCCAGACTTTTAAAAACAACTCCTAAAACAGCAATTTAACATGAATTTTACTATTTAACGAGACCATTGATCCATAAAATGAAAGCAATAATCAATGTACTGTACTATAAAATAAACAGTACTGTACATTAAAATTAAAATTAATTTTTGTCCTTACCTGCACTGATGATAGACATTGTTTGGATGGGGGGTTTTATACATTGCCGCAGTCACACAATCAATCAAAAACAAAGAACAAGCCACAGTCACAAAAAGCCAAAGAAAAACACTTTTTTTTGGTAGCAAAAATAAAAGCACCAAATATAAGCACCAAATAACACCTCAGAACACTGCAATTTGAAATGGAAGGCTTTGATTACAATGCGGGGGGGGGGGGACGACACAAATTAGCAGCGCAACAGTGAAAACAGAAGCTCAGGAGCACGGTCGGCTTCCGAAGCAAAGTTCACAAACTGGAACACTGACTTCCAGGCTTGCAGCATTCGAATTTAAAGTTGTTCAGGAACTAAGCTGTTTGAAAACCACTGTATATAGATATGGTTGCCATATGTACAGAATTGTAAGCAGCGTCTGGGCGGAAATTGCTGAAATGTCCGGGAAAATCTGGACGTAAGGCAGCCCATGTCGCAAGTGTAGATTTCAGCAAACTTCACTTGAAATAGATACGCCCGCCCCCCCAGTTCCTTCAAGCACTCCTCATAAGGCTTGGTTTCAGACCCTTGATGATCTTGATTGAGTCCTCTGCATCATCTCCATGAGGTTTTCCCTTACTGTGTAGCAAGCTGTAAACCTTAAATTTACTTTCCACAGTTGTTCCCATAAAGCAAAGTCAATGTTGTGTCCTACATCTCTGGCCCAGCTTCTCATTGATGATTTCATCATTTCATTCTTTGTATTCCACTCAAGTAATGTTATACATTTTAGATACAGTGCTACCTTGGGTTACATACGCTTCAGGTTACATACGCTTCAGGTTACAGACTCCGCTAACCCAGAAATAGTACCTTGGGTTAAGAACTTTGCTTCAGGATAAGAACAGAAATCGCGCAGCGGCAGCAGCGGGAGGTCCCATTAGCTAAAGTGGTGCTTCAGGTTAAGAACAGTTTCAGGTTAAGAATGGACCTCCAGAATGAATTAAGTACTGTCAGCGCTGCCCAAGGTCCCAGCTCACACAAGACCAACGCTGCTTCTTCCTCAAGTAAAAAAGTCTTTATTGAAGTTCAGTTTCATTTCCAGACGCGCAGCGCGCAACGCTACATCTATGCCCTAGACCGTAGAAGTCCCATCTGAATCTCCTCCCCCCTGACACCAGCTTAAGATTCTAGCCTTACTCCACCTCTTCCTCTGTTCCTTCTTTCTCTGGGTCCTCCTGCTAGTCGGAGTTTCAGCCCTCCTAGATTCTTCTGACGCTGAGTCCGCCGACTCTTCTCCCCCCCTCCTTCGGGCTTTAGGACCTGGCTCCCAATCCGGGTTTTCTGCTGTCCCGCGCTCCTCCACATTTGAACTTGGCGCGCGCGCGCAGCCTCCCACTTTCCTTCTGACCGTTACACTTGTGTCACTGCTCCCTCTTTCGGGGAGGCTAGCTGGACCTGGCCTTCCCTCCGTTTCCCCACTCCCCGATGGGGGCGTGGTTACCCCTGACTCATCTTCTCTCCCCGCTGGAGGAGAAGCTGGTCCTGACTCATGTGACTCTTCCCCCCCACTGTGCTCTGGTGGGGGAACTGGTCCTGATCCTCCGCTACTCCTTTGGGACTCCCCTCTGGTTCCTTGTTTATGGAACGTCCCCCCTGGGACTCCCCTCGCCCTTACCATAGGCGCCCCCTCCTGGGAATCTTCTGATTCACTGGAGAAGCTCATGGAATCTCTCGGGCCACTGTCATATTCCCCTACGCTCCCCTCTGATTCCTCTCCTCCGCTCTCTATTTGCTCTCTCCCCTGCTCTTCTGCTCCTGAGCCTCTGACAAGTACGTAACCAGAGGTACCACTGTACTATTTTAACCCTGGAGCCTAATAACTCCCTTTCAAACTGGGAGTTTTGTTCTGCAAATCCATTTTTTAAAATCTAACTTAAATGTTCCATTCAACTGATGGTAACTTGACCAGTCTCCCTCCCACCTAGAGGAAGAAGTTCCCTTTATAGGGATCCCACATCCAATGAAGCAATACCACATGGCATTAAACCTAACCTCCCAATACATTGACCTTAGCGGGTAAACTATTGGTCTGCTGTGTCAAAGTTTTACTGGACAGTTGGATAATATTGGCAAGAGCGCCTGTAATCTCACAGTCACCACTTCCCCTGGAATAAGAATCACTTCCGTCCAAACCAGTAAGTATGTCTGTAATTATGACAATCCGACCAATGCCTAGATGACTTTTAAGCCCTATATCGGACTCCTCTCCATGGGATTCCCCCCGAATATAGAGCATGGTCCAATCCCCTGGACATTCTCAGACATACAGAAGTCCTTCTCAAGTTCATGAAGGAATCTGAAGAGGTGATTCAAGCAACAGAAAAGGAGATTCCTCCTAAAGATCAGGAAGACCTTTCTGATAGTAAGTGACAACAGTGAAAAGGAACTCCCTCAGAAGAGAGAGAACTCTCCTTCATTGGAGGTATTTAAGAAGAAGTTGGATGGCCATCTGTCATGGATGCTTGAAATGAGGTTTCTGCATTGGCGGGAGTTGGACTAGATTCCAAATCTACCATTCTATTATTCACCCTGCTGTGAGTTCTTGAATTGACTTTTTTACGAGGGAAATTTTATCCACATTCCATGCGCTGATATGCTTTAAACCCTGTATGAACTATTTGGTGGGCCATGAGAGCGGCATTCTGACTGAAGCTCTTCCCTCATTCCAAACACTAAGAGGTTTTCTCTCTGGTGTGAATTATTTGATGGGAAGTTAGATTGTGGCTGTGACTGAAGCTCTTTCCACATTCGAAGCACTGAAAGGGTTTCTCCCCTGTATGAATTTAATGATGGGAAGCGAGACTGCTCCTCTGACTGAAGCTCTTTCCACATTCGAAGCACTGAAAGGGTTTCTCCCCTGTATGATTTCTGTGATGGGAAGTGAGATCCCTACTCTGATGAAAGCTCTTCCCACATTCCAGGCATTGAAAGGGTTTCTCCCCTGTATGAATTCTGTGATGGGAAGTGAGATTTGATCTGTGACTGAAGCTCTTTCCACATTCCAGGCACTGAAAGGGTTTCTCCCCTGTATGAATTCTGTGATGGGAAGTGAGCTCCCTACTCTGATGAAAGCTCTTCCCACATTCCAGGCACTGAAAGGGTTTCTCCCCTGTATGAATTCTGTGATGGGAAGTGAGATGTGAGCTTTGACTGAAGCTCTTTCCACATTCCAGGCACTGAAAGGGTTTCTCCCCTGTATGAATTCTTTGATGGGAAGTGAGATTTGATCTGTGACTGAAGCTCTTTCCACATTCCAGGCACTGAAAGGGTTTCTCCCCTGTATGAATTCTTTGATGGGAAGTGAGATGGGTGCTCCGACTGAAGCTCTTCCCACATTCCAGGCACTGAAAGGGTTTCTCCCCTGTATGAATTCTTTGATGGGAAGTGAGATGCGAGCTTTGACTGAAGCTCTTCCCACATTCGAAGCACTGATAGGGTTTCTCCCCGGTATGAGTTCTTTGATGGGAAATGAGACTATTCCTTCGAATTAAGGACTTTGTTTGCTTGGAGGGGGACTGGGAGCTCTGACGGATGTTCTCTCCACACTTTGAATATTTATCGGACCTCTCCGCTATGTGGATTCTGTTGTGGTTCCCCTTGTTCTTCCCTTCGAATTCATCACCATCTGCAATGAAGAGAGAAGCTAATTAGAGCCTCAGGAAGAAATGGAGCTCCAGATTACTGAACAATGTTAATGAATGCTTGTGATAGAGGAAGAACTGAAGAGAGTTAGATGTGAGTCCTTATTATAGTTTTCACTGCCTTTGTTGGCTGGAATTGCTTGGCTTTTATCCGGGATAGATTTTGTTTGGCTCAGTCTGTTGGAGGGGGATTTCCAGCTGGTGGCAGAGGACAGAGTGACTCCAGGAGACATAGGTGTAAAAACCCAAACTAAAATGAAGACTTTATTACCAAACAAATAAACACAAACTCTGGTGGGTGTTATTCCTGCATGCAGGCTACAAAACGCTCCTTTTTCCTTTTTACAGCCACGGCCAGTTGCAACCAATTAACCCAGAAACTTCTTAAAGGTATACACACATGTTTCTGTGTAGGATGTCTCCCAACACAGTCATGGAGTCCACTCCATCTCAAAGGTCAGTCATCTCTTTGGTCAACAAAATGCAGACAGAAGCAAAAGCAAAAACAACAAACCTGACAGAAGTTACTTCAACGTCCTTAAAAACTTTCAAGCTGACATTTAAGAAGGCCTGGGCAGTTCAGGGAAATCTGGTCATTGTTTAAAAAGGCATGACTAGACAAAGAATATTCACAGAGAAAACAGTTGATATCCCTCCATTCAGGGCTCACGGTGTGGATGTTAGAATCCCAGGTGCTGTTGGTCTCCATCCAAACAGTGGAGGTTCATCACATAGAGGTATGTATGGAATGTCAAAACTCATCTTATGATCCAACAGGGAGTTTCACCGAGAGGGTGCATGATTCCACGATTCCCCTCCTTGACTTCCTTATGCAGAGCTCTCTGGTCAGGATCCAGCAATCTCCATGCCTCAACTAACAGCAACGTCTTCATTTGCGCACTCCCCATCAGCATCTAACTCAACTTGGTTGGTCTCAATTTAAATTTATAAATCACTTTCTTCACTTTGAAGCACCCTCTCATGTTCATGAGGAGACCAACTCTGTATTGTTTCACTGGTAACAGTAGAGGAAAAATGACTATGACTCACACTTAAGCATAACAGTCACAAGAGCTCCTGACTAGGCATTCAGCTAGGAAATGTTGAATTTACTCTGTTCTCTCCTCTCTCATTTCCCCCCAATTTAAACCAATTCATGAACTCAGAACTCATACACTGACCACTATTGATAAACCATATGTTATAGATATTCCTGTAAATTTATTCTACTATTTTTGAGAATCATCTGAGAAGATTATTTTTGAGAATCACATGAGAATTCATTTGAGAATTCACTTGGAGCAGCATGTAGCTATCCTGACGGCGCGGCTGGACGAAAGACGGACTCAGGATGCACAGGTCAGACCCACCCCCATCGCAAGGAAGGTACCGGGGCTGGTACACAAGTTTGGTGGGAAGCCCCAAGATTACAATGCTTTCCGAACGGAAGTACAGTACGCTTCGGAACTGCAGAAAGATGACTTTGCTGATGATGGGGAGAGGGTGGCTTACATTGTGGGGCTTCTGCAGGATGGGGCGCGCGAATGGATCAGGCCCCTAATGGCGACACAAAATGATGCCTTGAAGGACCTTAAGAAATTCTTCCAGGCAATGGATGCGATGTACTCCAGTGATGTGGAGCAAAGTGTGACTCGGCGGGAACTGATGGGGTGCAAGCAGGGGGAGCCAGTCCGTCAGACTGGTTGCGTTTTGCGATGTTAGTCCACTGGCTCGGGTGGGATCTGGACTCTGAACCGATACAAATGTTGTTTGAGGAGGGTCTGTCCCCCGCAGTGAAAGACGAGTTGTCCCACGCGCCCCGACCACAGTCACTGGATGAGCTCACAAAGGCTGTGCTTGCGATTGGCGTACCCCAGGAAGCGCGGGATCAGGAGAAGCGTGAAATGAGAGGGGAACGTTTCCATGACTACCGCATTCCTGAGATACCGAGACTGCCTTCCCAGGCGGCGGAGCCAATGGAAATTGATGGCGCACGCGCGCACGAGGTTTCAAACTCCAGTGAAGGTCGTCAAAGGGAGGGAAAGGAGTGGAAAACTACCAAGAAGTGTTTCCTCTGTCAACGACCAGGACATTTTGCTAAGGTCTGCCCTCAAAGAAAAGCCTGGCAAGGGATGGTGGGGGCTGCTGGCTGCGAGGAGAAGGGGGAGGAAGGGCAGGCGCAGGGAAACGACAACGCCTGGCTGCCAACCAGCAGGGGCAGCAGCCAGGCCAGCAACCAATAGAAGTGCCCCAGCCTGACTCTCCCAAGGCAGCTATAGCCATAGAAGTGGTGCTAGAACTCCCGAATGGGCACCCCGTCAAAGTTAAGGGACTGCTGGATTCAGGCAGCTTGTGTAATTTCTTCAGCAGAGACTTCGCTCTGGAGCACCAACTCCACCTGCTGCCTCTAGATTTTCCCTTGCAAGTGACCACCAGCGATGGCAGGGGATGTCTGGGGGGGGGAGTGACACACCAGACCCCGCCAATGCGAATGAGGGTTTCCAGGCACATGGAGACCATTGCCTTTCATGTGGCCACACTGGCAGGACCCCCAATAATACTGGGGATGAGTTGGCTGGCACTGCATGATCCAGTAGTCATGGCATCAGCGGTCAGTCACATTTGAGTCAGCTTACTGCTTAGGACACTGTCTGGGAGGGGACAACCCAAGAATGACGGTGGCTAGGGTGGCTGGGCTGGCCATGGAACAAAAAGGGGAGGTGCCACCACAATATGCTGACCTGAAGGAAGTCTTCAGCGAGAAGGAGGCGGATAGACTACCCCCCCACAGGCCCTTTGACTGCCAAATCAACTTACTCCCAGGGGCTCAGTTGCCGGTGGGTAAGCTGTATGCCATGTTTGACCGGGAGATGCAGGTGTTGCGGCAATTTATTGACAAGAACCTGAAGAGGGGGTTCATAAGGGAATCAAAGGCAGTGGGGGGCAGTCCGGTGTTCTTTGTGGACAAAAAAGAGACTAATCAGCCCAGATTAGTCGTGGATTACCAGGCCTTAAACCTGGTGTCAGAACCCATGACCTTCCCAATGCCCAGGATTGATGACATTTTAACACGGGTGAGGCAGGGGAAAATTTTTACCAAGCTGGACCTCAGGGGAGCATACAATTTGATTAGGATAAGGGAGGGGGACGAATGGAAAACCACCATGTTCACCCCCCTAGGGGCTTTTGAGTACTTAGTCATGCCATTTGGATTACAATCGGGCTCCGCCTGCTTTCAAGCATTCATGCACCATGTGTTGGGGCCCCTGCTGTACAAGAATTGCATAGCCTTTTTGGATGATGTCTTAATCTATTCGGACAATGAGAAGCAACACGTCAGAGACGTCAGGGAAGTGCTACAGAGACTGCAGAAGCACCAGTTGTGGGTCACGCTCAAAAAATGCCAATTTCACGCCAGAGAGGTCGAGTTTCTGGGGTACAAGTTGTCAGACAAGGGCCTAGCTATGGACCCAAGAAAGGTGAAGGCAGTGCTGGAATGGAAAGCCCCCAAAACCCGGAAGGATGTGCAGAGGTTCTTAGGGTTCAGTAACTTCTACAGGAAGTTCATAAAGAACTTCGCTCACTTGACAGCGCCCATCACAGATTGTTTCAGTAGCAAAAAGAAGTTCGCGTGGACAGAAAGTGCCCAGCAATCCTTTGAAAGACTGAAGAAGGCGTTTGCTTCAGAAGAGCAGCTCCTGCACGTTGATCTAAAGAAGCCCATGAGACTGGAGACGGACGCGTCCGACCGAGCCGTTGGAGCGGTCCTTTTGCAGCCAGGGGCCAAGCAGGGCTGGAGGCCGTGTGCCTTTTTCTCAAGGAAGCTGAGCAAGTCAGAGCAAAACTATACAGTGTATGACCGCGAACTGCTTGCGATCTATGCGGCTTTTCGGCAATGGAGATATCTGTTGATAGGGGCGCAGCACAAGATCCAGGTTTGTACTGACCACAAGAACTTGGAATACTGGCGGACCGCGTGAGTGCTCAACCAGAGACAGATTCGATGGGCTCAGGAGTTCTCCAAGTTTTCCTTCGAGATCCGATACGTGCTGGGAGAGGAAAACGTAAGAGCAGATGCTCTCTCCCGGAAACCGGAGGACATGGAAGGAGAGGGACCGCCGGAGATCCAACACGTGTTTCCCGAGGACTGATGGGTGTGTGGTGGAGCGTTGGTTGGGAAACGAGAACTGGCCGGGCTTACTATGACGACGCGTTTGCTCAAGCGAAAATCAGGGAACTCCGGGATGGAAGGGAAGACCATGGAGGGTTTGAGGAAAAAGAAGGGCTACTGTACTATAAGGGGGCACTGTATGTACCGGGGGAGACCTTGAGGGGGAAGGTACTCAAACAACTCCACGACAACCCAAAAGCTGGGCACTTTGGACAGCACAAGACCATGCTGCTCGTCACCAGGCAGTTCTGGTGGCCAAAGGTGAGGGAAGACGTACGGGAATATGTACGGGGGTGCGACTGATGCCAGAGGGCAAAGGGGGAGAGGGCTGCCCCCGCAGGGTTACTGGAACCCTTACCTACACCGGGAAGGCCCTGGGAGGTGGTGTCCATTGATTTTATGACAGATTTGCCCAAGTCAAGGGGGAAGACAGCAGTCATGGTAGTAGTCGATCTACTGACGAAAATGTGCCATTTCATAGCTTGCTCACATGCGGTGACAGCAGAGGAGACAGCCAGGTTGTTTGTGGCTCACATTTTCAGGCTGCATAGGGCTCCCTCGAGGGTAATCTCGGATCGCGGGAAACAATTTACTTCCAGGTTCTGGAGGAAGCTCATGAGCTTGCTACAGATCAAGGTGGGCTTCTCGACGGCGAGGCACCCGGAAACCAATGGACAAGCAGAAAGAGCGAACAGTATACTCCAGCAATACCTACGCTGCTACGTCAGCGAGAGACAGAACGATTAGGTAGAGAAACTAGCGTTGGCTGAATTTGCGTACAATAACGCTGAACACGTGTCCACGGGAAGGAGCCCGTTCATGGCCAATTATGGGTGTCACCCCAGGGCCTTCCCGGGGAGGGGGGAGGAAGCATGGAGTGTACCCGCGGCAGAGCAGTTTGTAGAAGAAATGGAGGCCTTGCACCAGCAACTCAAGATGAACTTGGAGCGGGCCAAGGAAGTTTACAAGAGGCAGGTGGACAAGCACCGTCGGGAGGGGGAGGCCATACGGGTGGGAGACCAGGTGTGGTTGTCAACCCAAGTGTTACCCCTAAAGGGAGGGTGCAAGAAGTTGCAGCCAAGGCAGCTGGGGCCTTTTGAGGTAACACAGCAGGTGAACCCCGTGGCATTCAAGCTCAAGTTGCCTGACAGCATGAAGATACATCCGGTGTTCCATAGGTCCCTACTCTCACCGTACAGGGAGGGGCGGGAATTTCCGGGGCGGGAGGGAGGAGTCACCACCCACCCGCTGGTAGAGGAGAGGGAACACCGCAACCAAGCCACGGAAATACTCGATTCAAGGTGGCGAGGTAGCCAGGTGGAGTACTTGGTAGCTTGGGAGGGAGAACCCAGGTCAGAAAACACGTGGGTCCCCGCTGAATCAATAAATGACGGCTATCTGGTGGGAGAATTCCACCGTTTGTTCCCGGATAACCCAAAACCACTAGCGAGATTCTGGGAGGAAGAATTTGGAACCACAGACGACCAAGGGGACTTTGTGGGTTTTCCTGCCTCCGAAGAGGAGGGAGGGGAGGTGTCAGAGGGAGAAGAATCAGACTGGGAGGTCCACCCCGCGGGAAGAGATCGGAGCAGGTGGGAAGCTGGTTTTGAATCCTCAGAGGATGGTGACAGCTCCTTCAGGGGATTCCCCGCATCGTCGGCCGAGGAAAGAGACGAGGTTGAATCAGAAAATCGCGCCGGGGGCGGAGGGGGTCCTGGGGAGGAGGTGGATGTCAGGGAACTGCCATCGGAGCCAGAGGGAGAGGGAGGGCTCCAGAGGGGTTCCGGAGAGCGTCCCAGGAGGGAGAGAAGCAGCCCATCTTCCGGTGGAAGGAATTCATCGTAGCACCAGTGGAGAAGAGGGGCAGATGGGGGAATCGGCGAGGTGGCTCCATGACTCCTCGCCGGAGACCAGCGGGGAGAGCACGGGTCCTCCGCTGCCCACACCCTCCCTGCGCAGAAGGCTTCTGCGCAGGGAGAGTAGGCGGCGACTAGGCGTCAAAGAGCTTATTTGCTGGAAGAAGTTCAAGAAACGCCCACTGACGGATTCTGCCACTGATTGAGACAGCCACGGGTGAGTGGCTGTCCGGACAGAAAGGGTTCACCCAGGTAACCCAGCCAGGTGTGGCGTCGATTCACGCACGAGCAACCCCTAGAACCATTACATCTGCCAAGAAAACTCCATGGACAAAGGCAACAGGCATATGAAAGTTATGACGCTGGAAGATGAGCCCCTCAGGTCGGAAGGCGTCCAACATGCTACTGAGGAAGAGTGGAGGACAAGTACAAGTAGATTCAGAGTTGAAGCGGCTGGGCCAAAGCCGAAAGGACGCTCAGTTGCGGATATGCCTGGAAGTGAAAGGAAAGTCCAATGCTGTAAAGAAAAATATTGCATAGGAACCTGGAATGTAAGAACTATGAACCTTGGTAAGTTGGATGTGGTCAAAAATGAGATGGCAAGAATAAATATTGACATCCTGGGCATCAGTGAACTAAAATGGAGGGGAATGGGCAAATTCAGTTCAGATGACCATCATATCTACTACTGTGGGCAAGAATCCTGTAAAAGAAATGGAGTGGCCCTCATAGTCAACAAAAGAGTGGCAAAAGCTGTACTGGGATGCAATCTCAAAAATGATAAAATGATCTCGATTCGAATCCAAGGCAGACCTTTTAACATCACAGTAATCCAGGTTCATGCACCAACCACTGGTGCTGAAGAAACTGAAATTGACCAATTCTATGAAGACTTACAACACCTTATAGAAATGACACCAAAGAAGGGGAGCATGGACATCACCAGATGGGCAGCATCGAAATCAGATTGATTATATTCTCTGCAGCCAAAGATGGAGAAGCTCTATACAGTCAGCAAAAACAAGACCTGGAGCTGACTGTGGCTCAGATCATCAGCTTCTTATAGCAAAATTCAAGCTTGAACTGAAGAAAGTAGGAAAAACCACTGGGCTGGTAAGATACAATCTAAGTCAAATCCCTTATGAATACACAGTGGAAGTGAGGAACAGGTTTAAGGATTTAGATTTGGTGGACAGAGTGCCTGAAGAACTATGGATGGAGGCTCGTAACATTATACAAGAGGCAGCAACTAAAACCATCCCAAGGAAAAGGAAATGCAAGAAAGCAAAGTGGCTGTCCAATGAGGCCTTACAAATAGCGGGGAAGAGAAGGCAAGCAAAATGCGAGGGAGATAGTGAAAGATACAGGAAATTGAATGCAGATTTCCAAAAAATAGCAAGGAGAGACAAGAAGGCCTTCTTAAACGAGCAATGCAAAGAAATAGAGGAAAACAATAGAATGGGAAAAACCAGAGATCTGTTCAAGATTCGTACAAAGATTACCATAATAAAAAACAAAAGTGGAAAGGACCTAACAGAAGCAGAAGACATCAAGAAGAGGTGGCAAGAATACACAGAGGAATTATACCAGAAAGATATGGATGTCTCGTAAATCCCAGGTAGTGTGGTTGCTGACCTTGAGCCAGACATCCTGGAGAGTGAAGTCAAATGGGCCTTAGAAAGCACTGCTAATAAGAAGACCAGTGGAAGTGATGATATTCCAGCTGAACTATTTAAAATTTTAAACGATGATGCTGTTAAGGTGCTACACTCAATATGCCAGCAAATTTGGAAAACTCAGCAGTGGCCAGAGGATTGGAGAAGATCAATGTACATCCCAATCCCAAAGAAGGGCAGTGCCAAAGAATGCTCCAACTACTGGACAATTGCACTCATTTCACACGCTAGCAAGGTTATGCTTAGAATTCTACAAGGCAGGCTTAAGCAGTATGTGGACCGAGAACTCCCAGAAGTGCAAGCTGGATTTCGAAGGGGCAGAGGAACCAGAGACCAAATTGCAAACATGCGCTGGATTATGGAGAAAGCTAGAGTTCCAAAAAGACATCTACTTCTGCTTCATTGATATGCAAAAGCCTTTGACTGTGTCGACCACAGCAAACTATGGCAAGTTCTTAAAGAAATGGGAGTGCCTGATCACCTCATCTGTCTCCTGAGAAATCTCTATGTGGGACAAGAAGCTACAGTTAGAACTGGATAAGGAACAACTGATTGGTTCAAAATTGGGAAAGGAGTACGGCAAGGCTGTATATTGTGTCCCTACTTATTTCAAATACATGCAGAATTCATCATGCAAAAGGCTGGGCTGGATGAATCCCAAGGTGGAATAAAGATAGCCGGAAGAAATATCAACAACCTCAGATATGCAGATGACACAACCTTGAGGGCAGAAAGTGAGGAGGAATTAAAGAACGTTTTAATGAGGGTGAAAGAGGAGAGCGCAAAATATGGTCTGAAGCTCAACATCAAAAAAACGAAGATCATGGCCACTGGGCCCATCAACTCCTGGCAAACAGAAGGGGAAGAAATGGAGGCAGTGAAAGATTTTACTTTCTTAGGCTCCATGATCACTGCAGATGGTGACAGCAGCCATGAAATTAAAAGACGCCTGCTTCTTGGGAGGAAAGCAATGACAAACCTAGGCAGCATCTTAAAAAGCAGAGACATCACCTTGCCAACAAAGGTCTGTATAGTTAAAGCTATGGTTTTCCCAGTAGTGATGTATGGAAGTGAGAGCTGGACCATCAAGAAGGCTGATCGCCGAAGAATTGATGCTTTTGAATTATGGTGCTGGAGGAGACTCTTGAGAGTCCCATGGACTGCAAGAAGATCAAACCTATCCATTCTTAAGGAAATCAGCCCTGAGTGCTCAACTGGAAGGACAGATCGTGAAGCTGAGGCTCCAATACTTTGGCCACCTCATGAGAAGAGAAGACTCCCTGGAAAAGACCCTGATGTTGAGAAAGATGGAGGACACAAGGAGAAGGGGACGGCAGAGGACAAGATGGTTGGACAGTGTTCTCGAAGCTACAAACATGAGTTTGACCAAACTGCGGGAGGCAGTGGAAGTCAGGAGTGCCTGGCGTGCTCTGGTCCATGGGGTCACGAAGAGTCGGACACGACTAAATGACTAAACAACAACAACAATTCAGTCGGACATTGTTGCAGTCACGTCACAGGAAACAACTACTGGAACAAAAGACATTTGGTGGAAACT
This sequence comes from Podarcis filfolensis, assembly GCF_964270895.1. NCBI lineage: Eukaryota > Metazoa > Chordata > Lepidosauria > Squamata > Lacertidae > Podarcis > Podarcis filfolensis. The sequence continues at coordinate 70,824 of NW_028149485.1, forward strand.
AAAGACGCTATGCCCGTGGCTGAGGATAATTGTTTGAACCCTTCCAATGGGTATGGGGGGGGGAAGGGAGGGAAAGAAAAAAAGATGTACAGGAAATTTAAAAATATAATATATGTATGTAAAAAATCCCAAACTCGAATAAAATAAAATAAAAATTTTAAAAAGAAAGAAAGTAATGCATCCTTGTTTTTAAAAGAAAATGAAAAGTTATTCCTAAAAGAAAAGAAAAAGGCAAAACACAGAGGCCCCATCTGCAATCAATCCTGAAATTAGGATCAAGTAGGATCATGGCTTCTAGTGCTGCGCGATGGATCAGTAAGTTCTCTGACATTGGTAGGGCATTCAGAGCACAGTACTGGCACCAATACATCGCGGTGGCCGGGGAGCTGTGATGTATTCCTAGCTCAAATTCCCCGCAGATGTCAAAGGCGCTGGAAGGCAGGTGGAGGAGCCCAAAAAGGTGCCCACCTTCTCAAACTCCATCCGCCTGCCTGCCTCATCCCACCCCCAAGCTGAGCAAGCCCCAGTACCTCTCCAGCCCCATCCATCCATGTCCCCATCTCCCCTCCCCTGGGACTCACCAGATATCTCGGAAGTCCCTGGGAGGGAACGCTCAGAGGCTGTGAGGAGGGATGCAGGAGACAACCTGACCAGGTCAACTGTCCATCTTCCCCCTTCCATCCTCGCTAGGTTTACAGATTCAGTCTCTTTCATCCTTCCTGAGGAGTCAAGGAGCCACCACAAGCTGCAGGGTCCTGGGAGAGAGGAAGAAACAAAGGGAGCCTCAGAGGCCCTGCAGGGATTCTCCTGCCCTAGATATCCCCCTGCTCCTGGAGAAGCACAAATGGGGCAGCCCCTTCCCAACAGAAACCCCATTTGAAACATCTCCAGTGGTTCCAATTTAATCTGTTTGCACCTCACCCCACTTCTTAAGGATGGCATGGTCTGCACAGTAGTGACTGAGAGTAGACCCCATTGAACTCAGAGGGGCTTATGGATAGAACTTGGTGCAAAAACCAGGCACCATCCTGTCCCCAAGCCTGAAAACTGCAGCCCCAGAGCATGGGCAGAATACAGCCGAATAGCTATTACATGTGGGTGCCCCCACGTCTCAGTGCAAGAGATGCCTTAGCAGTTGAGCTGGCTGGGCCCCAGACCTCTTTCTGCTCATCATTAGAGCTGCTGAGAGACCCTAGAAGGTTGGTAAGAAGAGAAGTTACAGGGAAGCAGGCTGAGGGCCTTCTTGGTAGTGGCGCTCTCCCTGTGGAACACGCTCCCATCAGATGTCAAGAAGATGAGTAACTATGTAACCTTTAGAAGACACCTGAAGGCAGCCCTGTATATTGTATGTGCTGGAAGCCGCCCTGAGTGTCTGGGAAAACCCAGTCAGATGGGCGGCAGGTAAATATTCTTGCTGTTATTATTATTATTATCATTCACACAGGATGCTGATCAGCTTCACCCCAGTGCCTTGCCAGGGCAGGAGGGACTTGGTCTTCCTAAAAATATTGAGCTGAGCAAGGCTGGATGCAGCTCCTGCTCCCAAGAGTGGCACATGCCAGTCTGTGCACTTGCTCTGCTGGGAGGGGGCAGATGTTTAACAAGGTTGGAAACCAGATCTCACCCGCCCTAGGGACTCCTCCCAAGAATCCTGGGAGCCAGAATTGGTTCAGGACCCTGAGAGGTGCAAGGAGACAGCTTCAGCCCTGCTGCCCAAAGACTGCAATTCCCAGAGTGGTCACCAATCCCCCCTTCTTGCCAGGGAACTCTGGGAATTGTATTTGAGTAGATCGTGGGTCTCCCCTCCAGTCTCCACACTTGGGGGCGGGGGCTGTATCTCCCCACTCCACAGGGCTTCTCCTTCCTCGGATGCTTCTCTGTGTTATGAAATGCGACTTTCCCCTCAATCTGAAGGGGGCTTATTTGCATGCCCTCTTTTTGTTGCCCCAAAGACTCCTCCCCCAAAGGGAAGGCAGCATCTTGATCCAAAGGAAGAACAGAGTCGCAGACCTGCTGGACACTCAGCCCCTCCCTGGCACGGCAGAGAGGAACTGGGGGCAGGACCCTCTGCTCCCTGACTTGGGGGTCTCCCCCCCATGCATGAGCTGAACGGGGGGGTTGCCTCCTCCCTTGCAGCCCTGGGACCCCCTTCTCCCCGCTGCACGCCAAGGGGGAAGAGAGAAGAGACTCACCAGATTCCAGGAGGGGCACCGAGGACGTTTTTGCAAAGCAGAGAGAACAAAGCAGCCTCCTCTTTGCTCGCAGGAAGGGACTGGGCAGGGAGGGGCTTCTGCCCGGGAGGACCTTGCCCTCCCCCGCCCTCCCCTTCCTGTCCTCTCTAGGAATCCAGCTCTGCTCCTTTTAACCCTTGGCAAGCCGAGGGCACCCAGACCGCCCCTCCCTCCCTCCCTCTCCCTGGCTGCTTCTGCGCTCTAGGCTGCCCTCCCTTCTCCATCTGTGCCAAGGACTCTGCATCAAGGCCCCCCCCCCATCTTATGCAGACTGACGACAACGGAGATGAGGGTTTCTGCATTATGCAGTGTGCATCTGGATCCCTACTTTGAAATGACTCAATAAGTGAATGTTAAAGCGCCTCTCCTGGAAGCGCCTTTCCTGGGACCCACCAGCAGGGTACATCCTGGAAGTCTCCCCCCCTCCACACATACACACACACGTACGTTTCTCTTTCCCTGGGGGGCCAAGAGATGCTCCCCTGCCCTGCACCCCCAGGGGCCCCTTTGCGGAAACTGACGTGCGATGCCCACCAAAGGGAAGGCGAAGGTGAAGGACCCCTGGACCTTTGTCCGCAGACAGCTCCCCCCCCCCCGATTTCTTCCCCCACAACAAACATAACCACAGTTTTGAAAATCCTCCATACTCTGGGCATGTGCAGATTTTACAGCTTTCTGCAAACCAGAGGCAGGGAAGAAGTGGCCAAAGAACCACCTTGCAGAAAAGGGGCCTTGTGGACTGAGGTGCAGGATCCCTGAGGATCCAGTACAGGAAGAACTGAACAGGGAAGAACTGCCCCCCCCATCATAGAGGAGGTGGCACCCCCGCTTGACTCGCAGAAATAGACTCCCGGAGGAGCGAGCAAGGGAGGCGAATGAGCAGAGAGGACAAAAAGATGAAGATGCAGTGATGGGGAAGGGAGGGGCCCCCAAAAAGGGCCCTTACTGGGCCCCGGATCTATGCAATCCAGCTGCAAAGTGGGAACCCAACACCTGCAGGGCTTGCATGGCAGGATGAAGCCCCTCCCGCGCAGGAGATTACCCTCCCCCCACGCACAATAACACTGGGATATTCAAAAGGTAAAGGACCCCAGTCAAAGGCGACTGTGGGGTTGGGGCGCTCGTCTCCGCTGTCAGGCCAAGGGGACTGGCGTTTGTGCACAGACAGCTTTTCCGGGTCACGTGGCCAGGAGGACTAAATCGCTTCTGGCGCAACGGGGTACATTGGTGAAAACCAGAGTGCACAGAAATGCCACAACTACTTGCACTGGTATGTTTTTGAACTGCTAGGTTTGCAGAAGCTGGGACAGAGCAACGGGAGCTCACCCCGTCGTTGGGATTCGAACCCTGACCTTCCCTGTCCTTCAGATGAGGGTCCCCATCGCCAAAGAGGGCCCTCAGGGTTGACTCCCCAGGGAGGGGGTGGAAAGAGGCACAGGAGCCAATTCCTAGGGGCCAAGATCCCATCATCCATTAGACTGGGAGGAAGAGGGTGTGGGAGGGGACGAAAATTTCCTGGAGGGGCTCCAGAGCTGCCTTGGCGTCTTCCTCCTGCTCAGGTATCTGATTGAAGTAAAGCGGGGGGTGGGGGTCCTAGTCCCACCGCACCCCTTCCTCCAGGGAGTTTGGATTCATGGAATCCTAGAGCCAGCCAGCAATAATCACAGAGAGCATGTGAAGCTAACTCTTTATTAGCAGAAACAAGGACTGCTCCAGGGAGCCAGGAATAGTCAGCACTCAATTCTTCTCAGTAGTTGCAGAGATCCAGGTGGAAGAATCTGCAGCCCAGCCCTTTGCGGTTCTGACACACAAGAGCCAACTCCTAGGGGCTGATCGGCTTTGCCAATAAAATATTTGTGGGGTCCTGGCACCCCCAAAGTTAACCGGCACTGCCATTCAAATAGTGTGTGTGCACGGCATCATATGATCAATTCTGCTGGACAGTGATTGCCTGGGCCCTCCTATTATTTTATTCAAGTTGGCACATCTGCTGAGAAGTAAGCCAGGTCAGAAGTAAGCCAGGTGGTGCATGGGGAGTGATTTTCAGCCCCATGCAACCTTCAATGTGGGGTTCCGCAGGGCTCAAGCTTATCCCCCAGGTTGTTAAACATCTACATGAAACTGCTGGGTGGGCTTATCTGGAGGTTTGGAGTACGTTGTCAGCAGTATGCTGATCACACTCAGCTCTGTTTCTCCTTTACATCTGCAGGTGAGGCAGTGGAAGTGCTGGACCAGTGTCTTGCCTCGGTAATGGACTGGAGAGCCAACAAACTTAAGCTCAATCCAGATAAGACCAAGGCGCTGTTAGTGGGTGGTTCCCTAGGCCACCTGCTCTTCACGGGGTCACGTTTCCTCCAAAGGAGCAGGTTCACAGCTTGGGGGTACTCCAGGAGCCTTTGTTGTCGCTCGAGGCTCAGATGGCCTCGGTGGCCCGGAGTGCCTTCTATCAGCTTCAGTAGTAGAAGTAGAAGCTGTGAGGATACTGTCTACTTTCGTCTCATTTCAGTCAGGATGGGAAAGATCTTCTAGAAAGAGAAGAATCCCAAACCAGTTTTGAAGGGTGTGGTGACCCCCTGGGTCTTCTATACTGTCAGAAGTACCTCAGGAGCGTGGAAACTGACAGAAAGTACCACCTTATTTAAAAATCAAAATATTAAGTTGCAACAACTAAGTTAAGGAGCTGAAGTGAAATAACTGGAAATAAGCTCAGCATTGGCCATCCTCTCTAGACACCTGTAACATCGAAGAGGAATAACTTTAAAAAAGCAACAGAAGTTTAAAAAAGCTGTGCATTTACTACTTTGTTTAGAACCCTATAACATACACTAAATTTAGTACAATTTATCAATAGGTTTACTGTTTCCTGAAAGAACATTATCTATCTCCTGACACATCCTTTGCTTTTTTCAACTTTCTTCTGTAAAATAATCTTTCTTGTTTGTTCAACTTCTGCCAGAGTCTCCAAGGATCTTTGTTTACGTTCACACAGAAAGCTAATCCTATTTTTATTTTAAACTATCCCAATAATAATTGGGACAAAATATTTTAAAAGCTGGCAAAGAGACCTTGCCAATTTTATATGGCAAGGGAAGAAAGCCAGAATAAAATCAGAAATAATGATGGGGCCAAAAGAAACGGGGGCATTTGCAGTCCCAGATTTAAGAAGATATTTTGAAGCAGTGTGCTGGAGTTGGATGAAAGAGTGGATGTTACTAAAAGATACTGAAGTTTTGGAACTAGAAGGCTAAGACAAAATACAGGGTTGGCATGGGTATTTATTCTATGGGAAAATACAATTGCATAAAGGATTTACCAACCGCCTTGTGAGAAAGGCCCTATTTGAGGTATGGGAGAGAACAAAAGAGAGAATTATAGAAAGAACTCCAAGGTGGACCTCTCCAATAGAGGCAACCTCGACATTAAAAAAAAATTGCCTGGCCAACTTATAGAGATTTAGCAGAAGGAATGAATGAAAATACGGTGGTACATCAGGTTAAGTACTTAATTAACCTGAAACTGTTCTTAACCTGAAGCACCACTTTAGCTAATGGGGCCTCCTGCTGCTGCCGCACCGCCGGAGCACGATTTCTGTTCTCATCCTGAAGCAAAGTTCTTAACCTGAAGCACTATTTCTGGGTTAGCGGAGTCTGTAACCTAAAGCGTATGTAACCTGAAGCATATGTAACCCGAAGTACCACTGTATCAAATTAAAAGAATACGAAGAACTCAAAATACTGGGAATAAATTGGCTAGAATATTTCCAACTTAAGGCTACATACAAGAAAGATATAAAAACTAGGGGATTTGGGAAATAAAATATCAAAATTAGAGAGGCTTTACAAAATAATCAAAAAACACTCTCTAAAATATATAGATTATTAGATAAAGTCCTCCCAGATCAAGAAGTCAAAGGAGAGAATATTCTAAAGTGGGAACGGGATTTAGGATATACAACTGATTCTGAAGATTGGATTCTGAAAATGTTGGTAGCCTGTCATTGGAAAGGAAATTATATCCCAACAAAAGGGAACTGGTTAAGTAAACTATGTGAGTACCTGGAGTTAGCAAAATTGACGGATTTAATAAGGCATAAATCCAAAACTATAATACAGAAACAATGGGAATGCTTAAATGAATATTTATACAAGCAGGGCTCAAGTACGAAAGTTTGGCTGTGCTTAGACTAACCTTGTGAAGAATATAGAGAACATAAAGATTTGACGGATTATGAAAGAACCTAAGGAAGGGAAATGATTGAAGAACAGATGTAAAGGCGAGCAAGATAACTAAGAGACGTGTGGTGAATGTGGTGGAAGTTTTAAAAAATATTTTAACTAGGATTTATATATTGTAATGCTTGAAGGAGTCAAAATTAAGGGAGTGAAGCAATTAGCAATTCAAGCTAAAGAGCTAGCCCAGGAAAATGAAAAAAAAAAGTAACTACACTATCTAAACAGGGGTCAGAATTGCCGGACCCCCAGAGAAGAGCTAATACGATTCTGGGAGGAATTCCAGAAGAAATACAGGCTAAAGAGTTGGAAGAAACTTTGAGAACCTGGCTATGCTCCACCTCCATCGTTCTGCCCAGACACTGAGGTCCAGCGCCAAGGGCCTTCTGGCGGTTCCCTCAGTATGAGAAGCCAAGTAACAGTGAACCAGGCAGAGGGCCTTCTCGGTAGTGGCACCCACCCTGTGGAACGCCCTCCCATCAGATGTCAAAGAGAAAAATAACTACCAAACTTTTAGAAGACATCTGAAGGCTGCCCTGTTTAGGGAAGCTTTTAATGTTTAATAGGTTATTGTATTTTAGTGTTTTCTTGGAAGCCGCCCAGAGTGGCTGGGGAAACCCAGCCAGATGGGCGGGGTATAAATAATAAGTTAGTAGTAGTAGTAGTACTCAAGGAGTTAGTTTGAAGGCAGAAGATGTGGAACGAGCCCATAGCTGCCGAGGGCCCAAGGGGAGAAAATCCCCCAGGAATGTAATATTTAAATTTTCTAGAAAGAAGCTGCAACAGCAGGTATACCAGACTTTGAAGAAAATCTGGGATATCATATAGTTAAATGTATGTATAGAGGTGAGTCCTTAAAGTCATTGCAGGAAGTAACAGAGAATATAGGTAACCAATATTGGTTAAAAATTGGAGGACTATACAACAAAACTTCCAAAGTCCAAGAGACAGGAAATAGGAGTTTAGAAGAGCCAGTAGAGGAACTATACAAACAAATGAACAGACAACCCAACTTATTCAAAAGATGTGGAGTAAAGAAGAACAAGTTAGCGAAGCAACGGTTGAAAGGATAATGAAAGGAACAGATGAGATTAAAGTAAGCAAATTTAGAGCGCTGAAATTAAAATTCTTTCTAAAACGGTACAGAACTCCAGCCCAGCTTGCTAATATGGTAGCAGGATTGAATTCTAGCTGTTGGCACTGTAAACAAGCCAAGGGATGGTTTTCCCATATGTACTGGGAATTCCCAGAGGTAAAGGAATTCTGGAAAAAAATCCTAAAGGTTATTAATGAAATTTTTAAAGGGAAGCTTTCAATAGATTTTGATTTCATGACAATGGGTATAATTTAAAATTTAAAAATTGTGTGGGAAAATTTAAAAATTGTAAGAACATAATATATGTATGTAAGAAATCTTAAACTCGAATAAAATAAAATTTAAAAAAAGAAAGTAATGCAAAACAGATTAATCAATTCCAGACTTTTAAAAACAACTCCTAAAACAGCAATTTAACATGAATTTTACTATCTAACGAGAGCATTGATCCATAAAATGAAAGCAATAATCAATGTACTGTACTATAAAGAAAACAGTACTGTACATTAAAATTAAAATTATTATTTTTTCTTACCTGCACTGATTGATAGACATTGTTTGGATGGGGGGGGGGGGCTTTTATACATTGCCGCAGTCACACAATCAATCAAAAACAGAGAACAAGCCACAGTCACAAAAACGAAAAAGCCAAATAAAAACGCAATTTCTTTTAGCAAAAAAAAAAAAAAAACATATAAGCTCCAAATATCACCTCAGAACACTGCAACTGGAAATGGAAGGCTTTGATTACAATGGGGGGGCGCAAATTAGCAGCGGAACAGTGAAAACAGAAGGAAGAAGGCTTTGATTCCAATGCAGGGGGACACAAATTAGCAGCGGAACAGTGAAAACAGAAGCTCAGGAGCACGTTCGGCTTCCGAAGCAAAGTTCGCAAACTGGAACACTGACTTCCAGGTTTGCAGCATTCGAGTTCAAAGTTGTTCAGGAACTAAGCTGTTTGAAAACTGAGGTACCACTGTATATAGACATGGTTGCCATACATCCAGAATTGTAAACAACGTCTGGGCGGAAATTGCTGAAATGTCCGGGAAAATCTCGACATATGGCAGCCCATGTCGCAAGCGTAGATTTCGGCAAACTTCACTTGAAATGGATACGCCGCCCCCGCCCCCCCCCAGTTCCTTCAAGCCCTCCTCAGAAGGCTTGGTTTCAGACTCTTGATAATCTTGATTGACTCCTCTGCATCATCTTCATGAAGTTTTCCCTTAGCATATAGCAAGCTTTCAAACTGTGAGTTTTGTTCTGCAAATCCATTTTTTAAAATCTAACTTAAATGTTGCATTCAACTGATGGTAACTTGACCAGTCTCCCTCCCACCTAGAGGAAGAAGTTCCCTTTATAGGGACCCCACATACAATGAAGCAATACCACACGGCCCTAAACCTAACCTCCCAATACATCAACCTCAGCGGGTAAACATTCGCTCTGCTGTGTCAAAGTTTTACTGGACGTTTGGACAATATTGGCAAGAGCACCTGTAATCTCACAGTTATCACTTCCGTCCAAACCAGTAAGTATTTACTGTCTGTAATTATGACAATCGGACCAATGCCCAGATGACTTAAGCCCTATATCAAACACCTCTCCATGGGTCCCCCCCCCCCAAATATGGACATTCTCAGACTTACAGAATTCCTTCTCATGGTCATGAAGGAATCTGAAGAGATGTTCCTTCCGACGGAAGCATCTTCCACAGTCTAAGCACTGAAAGGGTTTCTACCCTGTATGGATTCTTTGATGGGAAGTGAGATGCCCACTCTGACGAAAGCTCTTTCCACATTCCAAGCACTGATATGGTTTTTCCCCTGTATGAATTCTGTGATGAGAAGTGAGAGTGTCCTTTCGACTGAAGCTCTTTCCGCATTCCAAGCACTGAAAGGGTTTCTGCCCTGTATGGATTCTTTGATGGGAAGTGAGATGTTGTCTGTGACTGAAGCTCTTTCCACAATCCAAGCACTGATATGGTTTCTCCCCTGTATGGATTCTTTTATGGATTATGAGATGGGGGCTTTGACTGAAACTCTTCCCACATTCAAAGCACTGATAGGGTTTCTCCCCTGTATGGATTCTTTGATGCAAAGTGAGACTGTGGCTGTGGCTGAAGCTCTTTCCACATTCCAAGCACTGATGTGGTTTCTCTCCTGTATGAACTTTTTGATGGGAATAGAGACTCCGACTGTGGGTGAAGCTCTTGCCACATTCCAAGCACTGATAGGATTTCTCCCCCGTATGAATTCTTTGATGAAAAGTGAGATAGTCCTTTCGACTGAAGCTCTTTCCACATTCCAAGCACTGAAAGGGTTTCTGCCCTGTATGGATTCTTTGATGGGAAGTGAGATGTTGTCTGTGACTGAAGCTCTTTCCACAATCCAAGCACTGATATGGTTTCTCCCCTGTATGGATTCTATTATGGATTATGAGATGGGGGCTTTGACTGAAACTCTTCCCACATTCAAAGCACTGATAGGGTTTCTCCCCTGTATGGATTCTTTGATGCAAAGTGAGACTGTGGCTGTGGCTGAAGCTCTTTCCACATTCCAAGCACTGATGTGGTTTCTCTCCTGTATGAACTTTTTGATGGGAATAGAGACTCCGACTGTGGGTGAAGCTCTTGCCACATTCCAAGCACTGATAGGATTTCTCCCCCGTATGAATTCTTTGATGAAAAGTGAGATAGTCCTTTCGACTGAAGCTCTTTCCACATTCCAAGCACTGAAAGGGTTTCTGCCCTGTATGGATTCTTTGATGGGAAGTGAGATGTTGTCTGTGACTGAAGCTCTTCCCACATTCTAAGCACTGATAGGGTTTCTCCCCTGTATGAACTTTTTGATGGGAATAGAGACTCCGACTGTGGGTGAAGCTCTTCCCACATTCCAAGCACTGATAGGGTTTCTCCTCTGTATGAATTCTTTTGTGGGTAGTGAGATCCCCATTTTGACGAAACCTCTTTCCACACTCCAAGCACTGATAGGGTTTCTCCCCTGTATGAATTCTTTGATGGGAAGTGAGACTATGGCTGTGACGGAAGCTCTTCCCACATTCGAAGCACTGATATGGTTTCTCCCCTGTATGACTTCTTTGATGGGAAGTGAGACCCTGCCTCTGACTGAAGCTTTTTCCACATTCCAAGCACTGAAAGGATTTCTCCCCTGAATGAATTCTTTGATGGGAAGTGAGATTTGAGCTGCAACTGAAGCTCTTCCCACATTCCAGGCACTGAAAGGGTTTCTCCCCTGTATGAATTCTTTGATGGGAAGTGAGACTGTGGCTGTGACTGAAGCTCTTTTCACATTCCAGGCACTGATAGGGTTTCTCCCCTGTATGGATTCTTTAATGGCAAGTGAGTTGTGCGCTTTGATTAAAGCTCTTTCCACATTCTAAGCACAGATAGGGGTTCTCCTCTGTATGAATTCTTTTGTGGGTAGTGAGACCCCCATTTTGACGAAACCTCTTTCCACACTCCAAGCACTGATAGGGTTTCTCCCCTGTATGAATTCTTTGATGGCAAGTGAGATGTATGTTTTGATTAAAGCTCATTCCACATTCCAAGCACTGATAGGGTTTCTCCCCTGTATGAATTCTTTGATGGGAAGTGAGATTTGAGCTGCAACTGAAGCTCTTTCCACATTCAAAGCACTGATAGGGTTTCTCCCCCGTATGAATTATTTGATGGGAAGTGAGATTATACTTCCGATTGAAGCTCTTTCCACATTCTCTGCAGTGATACAATTTCTCTCCTCTGTGAATTCTTTCATGTGAAGTGAGGCTATCCCTCCGAATGAAGCTCTTTCGTTGATGGGAGGTGGACTGGGAGGTCTGGCCGATGTTCTCTCCATACTCTGAATATTTATTTGATTTCTCCGATATGTGGATTCTGTTGTGGTCCCCCTTGTTCTTCCCTTCCCATTCATCACCATCTGCAATGACGAGAGAAGATAATTATCGCCTCAGGAAGAAATGGAGCTCCAGATTATTGAACAGAGTTCCCCGCCCCCCCAACTCACTAAGAGACTTGACAGTGCTTCGTTTCAGCCTCAAGAGGACTTCCTTGAAGTCTAAATTAATGGCATTGTAGATGTGTGGCATCTTCAACCCCCCAACATTTGAGCACGCCTGAGGGGTGCCAGACTCTCTTGAAACCAATGGGCCACACTGCCAGCATACTGTGACCGGGGCACAGATGACACAGAACCATCAAACCCACCACCTGACCCCTCCTCCAGCAATGCACTGCCATGTTAGGGTAAGTCGTGCTAACTCTGCATCGCTGCCCTGGACCCCAACCCCACTCAGAGCGAAGGGGACGTGCTTCACATCCATTATTGAACAACGTTAATGAATGCTTGTGATAAAGGAAGGACTGAAGTTAGATGTGAGGCCTTACAATAGTTTTCACTGCCTTTGTTTCCTGGTAATAACTGACATATTGCTTGGCTTTTATCTGGGATAGATTTGATTTGGCTCAATCCTGGAATCCACCCCATATGCAAGGTCAGTCATCTCTTTGGTCAATCAAATGCAAACAGAAGCCAAAACAACAAACCTGACAGAAGTTACTTCAACTTCCCTAAAAACTCTCAAGCCCACATTTAAGAAGGCCTGGGTGGTTCAGACAAGCCTGGTCATTGTTTCAAAATGCATGACTAGACAAAGAATATTCACAAACCGTTGATATCCCTCCATTCAGGGCTCACGGTGTGGATGTTAGAATCCCAGATGCTGTTGGTCTCCATTCAAATAGTGGAGGTTCATCAAATAGAGCAGGGATGTCCAACAGGTCGATCACGATCTGCTGGTAGATCCCTGCGAGGTTTTGGTCAATCACAGTCGATCACTGACCCCCTCCCGGATCCTCCCTCGATTGTTGGAGAATGGAAGACAGAGCTTACAAACCGAGGCTGGAGGCTGTTTTCCCCCCAGCGCTCCTTTGGTGAGTTGCTAATAAAAGCTCAACAACTTTGACCTGAACCCCTACAAAACAGGGGTAGATCACTCCAAGTTTTGAATTCTGTGAGTAGATCGCAGTCTCTTGGAAGCTGGCCACCCCTGAAATAGAGGTAGGCATGGAATTTCAAAATTGATGTTATGATCTAACAGGGAATTTTAACGAGAGGCTCCATGATCCCTCAATTCTCCTTCTTGACTTCCTTATGAAAAGCTCTCTTGTCAGGATCCAGCAACGTCCCTGCCTCCTCTGAAACAAGCAGGATCATCTTCACCTGCACACTCCTCATCAGCTGTTGCCTCAATCTAAATTTGGTCTAAATTTAAACCTTTTTCTAAATATCTTTCTTCACTTTGAATCTCCTCTCATTTTCATGAGGAGACCAACTCTGTATTGTTTAATTGGTAACAGAAGATGGAAAATGACTATTACTCACACTTAATCTAAGCACGACAGTCACAAGAGCTTCTGACTAGGAATTCGGCTATGCGATGTTGAATGTTCTCTGTTCTCCGCTGTTTACCCTTTTTTGTTTCAATTTATACCAATTCATGAACCCAGAACTCATACACTGATCACCAACGAGGAACGACATGTTATTCCTGCAAATTTATTTAGTCTACATATTTGTATCATATATTAGTCTTATATGATCCTTGTTTTTAAAGGAAAATGAAGTTATTCCTAAAAGAAAAGAAAAAGGCAAAACACAGAGGCCCCATCTACAGTCAATCCTGAAATTAGGATCAGGTAATTTAAAGAATCATGGCTTCTAGTGCTGCGCAATGGATCAGTGAGTTCTCTGACATTGGTAGGGCATTCAGAGCACAGTACTGGCGCCAATACATCGCGGTGGCCGGGGAGCTGTGACGTATTCCTGGGCTAAATTCCCTGCAGATGTCAAAGGCGCTGGAAGGCAGGTGGAGGAGCCCAAAAAGGTGCCCACCTTCTCAAACTCCATCCGCCTGCCTGCCTCATCCCACCCCCAAAATGAGCAAGCCCCAGTACCTCTCCAGCCCCATCCATCCATGTCCCCATCTTCCCTCCCCTGGGACTCACCAGATCCCTCGGAGGTCCCTGGGAGGGAACGCTCAGAGGCTGTGAGGAGGGATGCAGGAGACAACCTGACCAGGTCAGCTGTCCATCTTCCCCCTTCCATCCTCGCTAGGTTTACAGATTCAGTCTCTTTCATCCTTCCTGAGAAGTCGAGAAGCCACCACAAGCTGCAGGGTCCTGGGAGAGAGGAAAAAACAAAGGGAGCCTCAGAGGCCCTGCAGGGATTCTCCTGCCCTAGATATTCCCCTGCTCCTGGAGAAGCACGAATGGGGCAGCCCCTTCCCAACAGAAACCCCATTTGCAACATCTACAGTGATTCCCATTTAATCTGTTTGCACCTCACCCCACTTCGTAAGGCTGGCATGGTATGCACAGTAGTGACTGAGAGTGGACCCCATTGAACTCAGTGGGGCTTATGGATAGAACTTGGCGCAAAAACCAGGCACCATCCTGTCCCCAAGCCTGAAAACTGCAACCCCAGAGCATGGGCAGAATACAGCCGAGTAGCTATTACATGTAGGTGCCCCCACATCTCAATGCAAGAGATGACTTTGGAGTTGAGCTGGCTGGGCCCCAAACCTCTTTCTGCTCATCATTAGAGCTGCTGAGAGACCCTAGAAGATTGGTAATAGGATCTGGCTCCTGCTGTTTCTTAGCCACCTCCTCATTTTCTTTATTCACGCAAAATGGAGTGATTTTTGGTTGTGCTTTCTTTAGAGAAGCTCTCTTTGGAGCAGGGCCCGTGGCACTCTGGGAGAGACCAGAAATTCTGTAACCACTCCAGGTCAACACCATCTTTCCCCTTAATTCCTTATCATGTTTCCTTATACCATTTGTAGCAATTAAAGCTTTTCTAACTTTAGTCTGCAGCAACTTCTGTGTCATTCACTTAGTGTTCTGCAGAATGCGGAGGCTAGACTGGTGACTGGGAGTGGCTGCTGGAACCATGTAAGACCACTCCTAAAGGATCTACATTGGTTTCCAGTATGTTTCCAAGCAGAATTTAAAGTGTTGATGCTGACCTTTAAAGCCCTAAATGGCCTCGGCCCAGGATACCCGAAGGAGCGTCTCCACCCCCATCGTTCAGCCTGGACCCTGAGGTCCAGCACCAAGGGCCTTCTGGCGGTTCCCTCAGTGCAAGAAGAGAAGTTACAGGGAAGCAGGCTGAGGGCCTTCTTGGTAGTGGCCCCCTCCCTGTGGAACACGCTCCCATCAGATGTCAAGGAGATGATGTAACCTTTAGAAGACACCTGAAAGCAGCCCTGTATATTGTATGTGCTGGAAGCCGCCCTGAGTGTCTGGGAAAACCCAGTGAACTGGGTAGCAGGTAAATACTATTGTTATTATTATTATTCGCACAGGATGTTGATGGCGGTGGCAGCTTCACCCCAGTGCCTTGCCAGGGCAGGAGGGGCATGGTCTTCCTAAAAATATTGAGCTGAGCAAGGCTGGATGCAGCTCCTGCTCCCAAGAGTGGCACGTGCCAGTCTGTGCACTTGCTCTGCTGGGAGGGGGCAGATGTTTAACAAGGTTGGAAACCAGATCTCACCCGGCCCTAGGGACTCCTCCCAAGAATCCTGGGGGCCAGAATTGGTTCAGGACCCTGAGAGTTGCAAGGAGACAAAGACTGCAATTCCCAGAGTGGTCACCAATCCCCCCTTCTTGCCAGGGATCTCTGGGAATTGTATTTGGGTAGATGGTGGGAGAGGGTCTCCCCTCCAGTCTCCACACTTGGGGGGGGCTGTATCTCCCCACTCCACAGGGCTTCTCCTTCCTCGGAGTCCTTGGATGCTTCTCTGTGTTATCAAATGTGACTTTCCCCTCAATCTGAAGGGGGCTTATTTGCATGCCCTCTTTTTGTTGCCCCAAAGACTCCTCCCCCAAAGGGAAGGCAGCATCTTGATCCAAAGGAAGAACAGAGTCGCAGACCTGCTGGACACTCAGCCCCTCCCTGGCTTGGCAGAGAGGAATTGGGGGCAGGACCCTCTGCTCCCTGACTTGGGGGTCTCCCCCCCCCCATGCATGAGCCGAACGGGGGGGTTGCCTCCTCCCTTGCAGCCCTGGGACCCCCTTCTCCCCGCTGCACCCCAAGGGGGAAGAGAGAAGAGACTCACCAGATTCCAGGAGGGGCACCGAGGAAGTTTTTGCAAAGCAGAGAGAACAAAGCAGCCTCCTCTTTGCTCGCAGGAAGGGACTGGGCAGGGAGGGGCTTCTGCTGGGGAGGACCTTGCCCTCCCCCGCCCTCCCCTTCCTGTCCTCTCTAGGAATCCAGCTCTGCTCCTTTTAACCCTTGGCAAGCCGAGGGCACCCAGACCGCCCCTCCCCCCCCCGGCTGCTTCTGCGCTCTAGGGCTGCCCTCCCTTCTCCATCTGTGCCAAGGACTCTGCATCAAGGGCCCCCCCCATCTTATGCAGAGTGACGACAAGGGAGGTGGGGGTTCCCCGTTACCATTCTGCCGTGTGCATCTGGATCCCTACTTTGAAATGACTAAATAAGTGAATGTTTACGCAGCCTTCTCAAGAGCACAGAGGGGGGAGGGGCAGCTGCCCCCAAACAATGAAAATTGTTAAAACAAAAAAAAAAATTTCCTTCCAGTAGCACCTTAAAGACCAACTAAGTTAGTTCTTGGTATGAGCTTTCGTGTGCATGCACACTTCTTCAAAAATTCAAAAAAAAATTTTGTTTTGACTATGGCAGACCAACACGGCTACCTATCTGTAATGAAAATTGTTGTTTACTGAGTTGAATAGGATCCAAAATGCAGCAGTCTGATTGGTCCTAGACCAATAGGATTCAGAATGCAACAGTCTGATTGGTCCTGGAGCAATGCAGCAGTATGATTGGTCTGCAGGAGCCACCCAATCCAGCTCCAGATGGAAGTGAATCCACAACCTGATTGGCCTACAGGAGAATTCTGGAATTAGCCAATTACGTGCAGCTCATTGTGTAAATAATGTATATAAAGCAGATACTTTGGGTGAACTTTCATTCCTCCTCACCACTATGAGCTGAATAAAGAGCATGAAATCCACTCTCGACTCTGGGTATATTTCAAAAATCTAGAAAAAATACACGCGCACGCGCGCGCACACACACACACAAAAATCCTGGCTACTCCAGGAAGCGAAGACGCCAGGGATGAAGAGCAAGGTGTTCTCTCCAGGCTGCAAAACCCCAGAGTGCATTTTCATGAACACAAGGAGAATCACAGCACCAAAGAACAAGATCCTGCAGTTCAGGATACAATTACAAGTTAGGAGTCAGTAGCTAAAAAGAAGTGGCAACTCAGTCACCTGTTGGAAGGCAATTCAGTGTGGAATCCTAGAACGGCGGGAGATGGATGTGTTACTGGGGAATTGGTGGAGGGGGGGTGAGAGAGACACCCCCAGCCTTGCCTCTCCACAAAGAGCCTCCGCTGCACATTGTCAAATGTCACAGTCACTGATAAATGCATCTTATGTATTGGCTCAATGGGAAAACTTTAGAAATTCATAAGAAATCACATCGTTGAATCTTCTCAGTTCCAATGGCATGTAGGACCCAGGTATAAGGGTTGAGGTGACTGAGCCCAGCATAATCCCCCAAGATGTACAGTCATGGCTGTAGGGGCTTCCCAAGGTGATATCCTGCCCCAAGCATGTCAGACAGGCAACCATCTCATTCACCATGCCTACCCACCCCATAGTGGGACAAGACAAAGGGGTGTATTTAACTTGACTCAAGGACCAGGGAGGGACACGGGTGGCACTGTGGGTTAAACCACAGAGCCTAGGACTTGCTGATCGCAAGGTCGGTGGTTCGAATTCCCGCGACGGGGTGAGCTCTCATTGCTCTGTCCCTGCTCCTGCCAACCTAGCAGTTCGAAAGCATGTCAAAGTGCAAGTAGATAAATAGGTGCTGCTCTGGCGGGAAACGGCATTTCCGTGTGCTGCTCTGGTTCGCCAGAAGCGGCTTTGTCATGCTGGCCACATGACCCGGAAGCTATACACCGGCTCCCTTGGCCAATAAAGCGAGATGAGTGCCACAACCCCCGAGTCGGCCACGACTGGACCTAATGGTCAGGGGTCCCTTTACCTTTTAAGGACCAGGGAACTGTAAATGCTTTCCTTTGCACTGTGATGAAGTAAGTGTGAAATACTATATTTGAGTGACAGGGGCAACCACTGGATCTCAGGTTCTACCTGAGACCACACCTTTCCTGTGACATACCTATGATGTATTGATGATGCTTCTGGAAATGTATGATGGGAAACTTTAAAATACTTATCTATCCATTGTTTGGGGTTTTTGGCTGCTTCATCTTTGTGGTAGTGGGAAGTCTTGTTGCAACAATTAAGATAATGCCACCGGGCCGCTGTTTGGCTTCTATGTCCTGGCTGAAGTCTCTCGCTTGTGACCCCCGACCGGAACCTATGGGAGCCAAGGTTAGGCAATTGTGGGGTGCTCCAATGACTCTCTTTTTCTTTTTCCTCTTCTTTCACCACCCATCATAGCAGAGTAAGATTGTCTTCCATGAACATGGTCTCAACAGTGAGTCCGTAAGTGACTGTGGAGGCCAATTCTGGTTCCTGTTGTAAACAAAAAATCTGCCCTTTTCCCTTATGGGGTACCCAAGAGACCATATAGAGTCCTTACGTAGCTTCCCCATTGGTAAGAGGAAATGACAGAGGCCAACCAGAGAATATTGAGAAGCAAAGCAACTAGTAAACCTGATCTTTATTGATCTGTTGCAATAGGGTGCCCCCTTCACACGCAGGAAAGGAGGATGACCCCAGAATCAAGGTGTGCCTGCCCTTATATATACATTTTAAATTCACTGCCCTGGAGCTCAAGACCGCCCCTCTGTACATCATACATACATCACAGAAGGGGTGTAACGTAAGATCCCCCCCCCACATACCTACATCACAGAAAAGGCAGTCTACAGCGGAAATCTGAATGTGTTTTTCCTGTCTGCCAGGTTATCTGATTGCCTTTCCTGATAGTCTGTCACCCATTAAAATGCTGATTACTCAATTCCTGAGACAATGGGAAGGCTCCCTGACCCCCTCCCTCCTTGCAGAGAAAACATTTGGTCAGTTTGGGAATCAAAAATGATTTCAGGTCGGTCTTCCTGTGCTGATCTATGTACGTGCTTGGTTGGTGCATTTATGTACCACAGGGGCGTGGGACTTGTCAGTCTGTTCCCAACAGCAAGGGCTGGCGGACCAGCTGGCAGGGCTCCCTTGCCCGCTTGCTTGCTTACTCCAAGGCCATCTTAGTTCCTGGCACCCAGCACCCCCTGGCCAGCCCCAGAGGGACCATTCGCCTAGGGAGCTTGTAGCCAGGGCTGCTGCCACAAACAGCTGTGCAAGCCTTTGGGACGCAGAGACGCAAGAGGGCATCAGAGGAGGGAGCGAAGGAAAGAGGGACGGAGGCCAGTGTTGCCTGTGGCACCCCTGAGCATCCTTCACGGCACCCCAGGGTGCCAGGGCACACTGGTTGAAAACCGCTGCAGAATAGACTTTGTTTATGTCTTCAGGCTGTCAACTGTACAAAACAAATTTTACTACACTGTGGGCTTTATAAACAAGCCAGGAACCAATTCATCAAACCTATCTTGGTGAATTCGTCTGGTAAGTCTGATACCTTTTATCTCAAATATCTCCTTGGAAGATAAATGATATAACCGTGGCTGTGGCAAAATTCCTCTCGCGGGTAATAAGAATTAGAAATTGACATGCTCTGGATAAATAAATAAATAAATAAATAAATAAATAAATAAATAATACCCCGCCCATCTGGCTGGGCTTCCCCAGCCACTCTGTGCGGCTTCCAACAAAATATTAAAATACAGTAATGCACCAAACATCAAAAGCTTCCCTAAACAGGGTTGCCCAGAAATGTTTTTCCTGTATCTCTGCTATATTTTGTTTTCAAAATTGATTTTGAGGGTCTTTGGACTGTAATAAAGTGATTTAGTGCTCCCACTACAGCTTTTTTCACATTCACTTAGAGGGTTTATCCACAGCGTGGGTTCCCAGATGCACAGTCAGGCCATCACTCCCACTAAAGCTTTCTCCACACCCTGTACATTGATATGGTTTCTCCTTGGTGTGGGTTCTTTTGTGTAAAGTAAGGTGGTAATTGCGACTAAAGCTCTTTCCACACTCCAAACATTTA
The DNA here is from genome assembly GCF_964270895.1 of Podarcis filfolensis. Lineage (NCBI taxonomy): Eukaryota > Metazoa > Chordata > Lepidosauria > Squamata > Lacertidae > Podarcis > Podarcis filfolensis. Next base: position 90,564 of record NW_028149485.1, read on the forward strand.
AAGGGTTTTTCCCCTGTGTGGGTTCTTTGATGTGCAGTGAGGCCTCCACTCTGGCAAAAGCTCTTTCCACACTCCATGCACTTGTGAGGTTTCACTCCTGTGTGGGTTCTCTGATGCACAGTAAGGTCACAGTTCCTATGGAAGCTCTTGCCACACTCCATGCATTTAAACGGTTTTGCCCACTTGTGGGTTCTTTGATGTGCAGCAAGGCCTCCACTCTGGCTAAAGCTTTTTCCGCACTCCATACATTTGTAAGGTTTCACTCCTGTGTGGGTCCTCTGGTGCTCAGTAAGGTCACTACTCTCATGGAATCTTTTCCCACATTCAATGCATATAAACAATTTATCCCATGTGTGTGTTCTTTGATGTGCAGTAAGGCTTTTACCATGTTTGAAACTCTTTTCACATACCATACATTTAAACGGTTTCTCCCCTGTGTGGGTTCTCTGATGTAAAGTAAGATGGTCACGTCGACTGAAGCTCTTTCCACACTCCATGCATGTAAATGGTTTCTCCCCTGTGTGAGTTCTTTGGTGCACATTTAGATCCCCACCACGACTGAAGCTCTTTCCACATTCTAAACATTTATATGCTTTCTCCTCTGTGTGGATGCTGTAACATATACTAGATTGTGATTGATACTTATATGGTTCACCACGCACTGGACATGTCTTCCTGCTGTTTCCTTTGAGATCTTGCGAATTCAGGGGTACATGGACATCAATGTCCTGAGTTGTGGTGGATTTCTCTTCCCCATTCATTGACTTTTGGGGTGCTTCTTGATTAGCAAATATCTCTTTCCATGCTTCATTCTCTGATGTCGCCATGGATGTCTCACTAATATTCTTATTATTCTGCCTATTACCTGTTTTGGGGGAGGGAGAAAAAGAAAATGTGTTTCAATTGCAAGGCAGAAGCAGATTCTTGTTATGGATCGAGCCCAGTTCTCTGCTTCTCCGATTCTATCATTTTCAAGCGTCTCCGCATCCTTCTCCCCAAGCCCTGCTGAATCTGAGGTTAGCTTCTGAATATGCTACAATCTCAGGACGACACCAAAATTCCTGTTCCACCTCCCACTTGCTGTTGTTGGGATAAATTATAAAGAGAGGTTCCTACACTGGAGGTATCCCTCTCAGAAACCTGACAGGAGACTCGATATGGTTAGTCAGCAGTCAAAGAAACTATTAGAGGCAAGAAGGCTCTCTTCAAAAAAATGAAGTCTTGCCCAAATGAAGAGAACGAAAAGGAACTCAAATTCCGGTCACGAAGAGGGCAAGCAGACACCAAAGGATGCTACAGAAGACTTTCTACGACAGCCTTTCTCCGCCTGTGGGTCCCCAGATGTCGTTGAACTACAACTCCCATCACCCCTAGCTAGCAAGGCCAGAGCTCAGGGATGATGGGAGTTGTAGTCCGACAACATCTGGAGACCCACAGGTTGAGAACTGCTGTTCTATGAGCTTCCTGCCCAGAACAGCCTGGCAACTGTTGACCATCTCTGCGCTGCACAGTTTATCTTAACAAGGGAAGAGGGGGTCCTTACCCAGAGAGACCAAGTTCCCATAATTCTCCATCGTGACCTCCCACTGCAGGGCTCTTTGGCCAGGATCCAACAGAGCCCACTCCTCCTCCGTGAAAAACACAGCCACCTCCTCGAAGGTCAGTGGGCCCTGGGGAGAAAAAAAAGGGTTAGAAAATATTTGCTCCTCGCGACTGACGTAGAGAGAGCTGTGATTCTGGCATTGCATGCCTCGATGACCCATTGGGTTGCTGGGGTTTATGCGGGCAGAACTCCAGTGAAGTAATAAGAGCACATCGTAGAAACATAGCCCCATAGAATTGTAGACTTGAATGGGACCTCCCCAACGGTCCTCTAGTCCAGGAATCTCAGTTTAAGCTTCCATGACCGAGGAGCAACCTCCAATACGGAGGTTTAAAATTCACCAAATGTTGCCTCCGCACACGTAGTAATATATGTTCCATGTTTCACATATAGGTAAAGGTAAAGGACCCCCGGATGGTTAAGTCCTGTCAAAGGTGACTATTGGGTTGCAGCGCTCATCTCGCTTTCAGGCCGAGGGAGCCGGCATTTGTCCACAGACAGTTTTCCAGGTCATGTGGCCAGCATGACTAAACTGCTACTGGCACAGGGAGGACCGTGACGAGTGCCAGAGTGCATGGAAACGTCATTTACCTTCCTGCTGCAGCGGTATCTATTTATCTACTTGCACTGGTATGCTTTCGAACTGCTAGGTTGGCAGGAGCTGGGACAGAGAAACGAGAGGTCACCCCGTTGCGGGGATTCGAACAGCTGACCTTCCGATCAGCAAGCCCGAGAGGCTCAGTGGTTTAGACCACAGTGCCACCCTGGTGCCTTCATTCACGTATAAAATGAGATGGTATCTCTAAGCTTCTAAACAGTTTTTAAAGCCCAACAGCTTGCTCTTAAGTCTCTCTCTGTGACTCTTACTACTACTACTACTACTACTACTACTACTAAATGTTATTTATACCCCGCCCTCCCCAGCCAAAGCCAGGCTCAGGGCGGCTAACACCAATAAAATTACAATAAAAACATAATAGAAAAAAACAAAATAAAGCCATTTAAAATACAGGTTAAAATGCAATTTAAAATGCAGTCTCATTTTAAAAGTAGCCGATAGATCAAGACCATAAGGGGAGGGAAACATAATGGTCAGACTGAGTCCAAACCAAAGGCCAGGGGGAACAGCTCTGTCTTGCAGGCCCTGCAGAAAGATTTCAAGTCCCGCAGGGCCCTAGTCTCTTGGGACAGAGCGTTCCACCAAGTCGGGGCCAGTACTGAAAAGGCCCTGGCCCTGGTTGAGACCAATCTAACCACCTTGTGACTTGGGACCTCCAAAGTGTTGTCATTTGTGGACCTTAAGGTCCTCCGCGGGGCAGACCAGGAGAGGAGGTCCCGTAGGTACGTGGGCCCTAGGCCGCAAATCTCTCTCGCAGCAAGCTCTTCTTGGTCTCCTCTCTTTCCTAAAACATTCCTGTTCAGTGGTTTGTTTGCATTTTCACAAACACACAGCACTTCTCTCTGAACACAGAACTGAGAAAAATGTGGGATGACTGTGGGAGACTCACAGGTGCAAGAACAGGCTAAGCCACCCTGCTACACGGTAAGTTCTATAACCAGGGTGTCTCTGGACCTCAAATTAAGACTCAAGCAAATAATAATATTTAGAACTTACTGGACTCCAGTCTGCTCGTTTATGAAAGGACTATCTAAGACATCTAGTTGCTGGAGATGTGACAGGGATTAAGTTTACCTAAAACATATGTTTGTACAATGTCCTAAGGGACGCGGGTGGTGCTGTGGTGTAAACCACAGAGCCTAGGGCTTGCCAATCAGAAGGTCAGCAGTTCGAATCCCCGCAATGGGGTGAGCTCCCGTTGCTCGGTCCTAACTCCTGCCCACCTAGCAGTTCAAAAGCACGTCAAGTGCAAGTAGATAAATAGGTACCGCTCCGGCGGGAAAGTAAATGGCATTTCCGTGCGCTGCTCTGGTTCGCCAGAAGCAGCTTAGTCACGCTGACCACATGACCCGGAAAAACTGTCTGCAGACAAACGTCGGCTCCCTTGGCCAGTAAAGCAAGATGAGCGCCACAATCCCAGAGTCGTTCGCAACTGGACTTAGCTGTCAGGGTCCCTTTTCCTTTACCTTTACAATGTCCTACATTGAAAAACTTTTGGAAGAAGGTAATAGAGATAAGCAGCATGACTGCAGAGGAAAATGTCATTTTGAATGATATACCCAACACATGGAATCTAACAAAGGGGCAATATGAGCGGACTCTCCTCACTCTCACTGCTGGTGTTGATGAACTGGAAAAATAAAAATGCAGCTCCCTTTAACGATTGGATTGAAGATTCATTTTTATAAATACCATATTAGGTTAACGTCTGGTTAACTACACTAACAATTCCCCACCCCCACCCCTTTTTGTAATGTAAACTTCTTTTCCGTGTCTTATGTACTTTTGTACTTCTTTATTTTTTCAATAAATAATGTAGAACACACAAAAAATTGCCCTGCTGTAAGACTTTAGGAAATCAGCCCTGAGTGCTCACTGGAAGGACAGATCGTGAAGCTGAGGCTCCAATACTTTGGCCACCTCATGAGAAGAGAAGACTCCCTGGAAAAGACCCTGATGTTGGGAAAGATGGAGGGCACAAGGAGAAGGGGACGACAGAGGACGAGATGGTTGGACAGTGTTCTCGAAGCCACAAACATGAGTCTGACCAAACTGCGGGAGGCAGTGGAAGACAGGAGTGCCTTGCATGCTCTAGTCCATGGGGTCACAAAGAGTCGGACATGACTAAACGACTAAACAACAACAAAGACTTGGGACTCCCTGCAGCTGCAATCTTGGGGGGGAAAGGGAATCTTTTACATTCCGCTTGGTCAGAATAAACCATTTCCTTAACACAGGTCCCTTTCCATCTGTTGTGATTCTACAAAGGAAGCAGAGATCCTTGGAAAGGGATCAAGGAGCAGATCCTTTCAAGTCCTGGCTAACACCACTTCCCAGATCCCAAGTTTTTTCCATCTCCTACCTGACCAGGCAACTGAACGAACACCATTTCTTCTTTGTCACACAGTAAGGAAAGGCTGGGATGATCTGGCAGAGGAGTTTGGCTGCCTATGAGCAAAAGGAAAAAAGGAAGCAGGTAGAATTTTTTTCCTGTCTCCTGTCACCTGCCCCGGTTCGCAACCCGAACTGCCTGGGTATACTTTGCAGGTATGCAGCTTGGGGATCAGGGTGGGTTTGATTTAAATCAAATCAATTTAAACCACAATTTAAATCACTAGTCAGTAATACTTGATTTAAATCTTTTTTAAAAAACAACAACACCACTCATTCTTGCTGTTATAATCTTAATATTTACAACCAGATAAAGGTTTCGTTTCTGGAATAATACATTTTCAGAGTAGTTTTTACAGGTATATCAAAAATTACTGATTTGGTTTTACTATTAAAAATACATAGAGTGAAATTATTGTAAGGTTTAATAGGTTAACTCTTGATATTCGGACAACTTTCCTGCTGTACTTTATTGGAAGGAGAATAACATTTTAAACAATTTAACTAAAACAATAACATATGTATCCATGTTTGCTAACTGATGTGGTTATACATTTCCACCCCCCCAAAAAAACCTTAAGACATAAAAACTTAAAACAAACCCTTATTTCCTGATGAATAGCCTTTGGACTATAATGTAACTTAAATAGGAAACTATCTTTAGAAAGATCTTTCCTCCAAAGGCATTTTGTTTTTAAAAATCCAATTTAATTTTTTTTAAAAACCCTGATTTAAATAAACAAAATCCAAAATTTTAAAAACCCCAGTTTTTGTTGTTGTTGTTTTTTAAAAAATCATTGATTTTTTTAATCCACTCTGTTAGAGATACATCTGGATTCAGTTTTGTCCCTTGAGACTTTGGTGATGCAAAGTGCCATCCATCAGCTTTGGCTAGTGGCCCAGCTGCACCCCTATATGGGCAGGAATAGCCTAAATTAGGCGTCCTCAAACTCAACCCTCCAAATGTTTTGAGACTGCAATTCCCATCATCCCTGACCACTGGTCCTGCTAGCTAGGGATCATGGGAGTTGTAGGCCAAAAAACATCTGGAGGGCCGAGTTAGAGGAAGCCTGGACTAACTTCTGTTGCCTTCGCTCTGGTAACCTCTAGGTTAGATTACATTATATTTTGTTGCTTTAATTTGTTTTCCTTTTTTTTTTTTTTGCTTTATTAACAATCTCTTATATCATACGACACATTTCATATAGCATATCTCGTATAACATATACATATACACATGTATGGTGCATCTTCTTGAGTAAACATATATATAATCTGTGTAAGAAAAAGCATATACAAGTAGTATTTTGTTTACTTACATAAATTAAACTGATTCGTATTTTTACTATCTTTTGTTGTCTTATCTATTTATTAACATGAATTAACAGGAAAGACAATCTGCGGGCAGGTAGGGTCTCAGGCTGCGTACCAGGTGGAGCTGATAAACAGCTGCCCTGGACACAGAATTAACCTGCGCCTCCATGGACAGCTGTGAGTCCAAAATGACTCCCAGGCTGTGCACCTGGTACTTCTGTCTTGTCAGGATTCAACCTCAATCTGTTAGCCACCATCCATCCTACAACCTTCAGCTGGAGCAGAATTCGCCGGTTAGTCATGGAGGCAAGACGGTTTGGGCATATAAAACCACCACCCACCCCCGAGACCGTGATCAAACCAAAAACCCACTCCCAATTCCTCCTTACTCAGCGAAGAGGAAGCATCCGTTCCACTGCCCTCCGGAATGGCTCTCCAGAACAGCTGCCTCCTCCTGGTGGCCGGCGGGACCTTCTCTGTGTCGTAAAATGGAAGGCCCCCATTTTTCAGCTTCTGGATCTGAAATAAAAATGGGGATCCTCACACCAGAAAAGGGATTAGGAAGAGGCCCCCTGATTTCACCATGGGGGTGGGGCAAACCAAACATTTGCACATTCTATCCTCCCCTTGGGGAGTTTAGCTCTTACAACGAATTCATACCAAAATAGCTGGGAAAGAGATTTCAGATGGGGAAACTCCACTGGACTGTCGAAATGGGATTTGGTATAAAAAAATGTAATGCTTTGATTCTGTTGTGGAAATTTGCTCCTTTTTTTTATTTGGCATGTGTTATTGAACTTTATTTTCTTTTATTGTAACAGATTAATGGGGCCGGGGCGGGGGAGGAATTCCAGGAGGTTGGACTAGATTGGGCATCCCCAAACATGGCCCTCCAGATGTTTTGGGATGATGGGAGTTGTAGGCCAAAAACATCTGGAGGGCCGAGTTTGCCTATGCCTGATGACTCTTTGGCAGGGTGGATTTGATTTAAATAAAATGGATTTAAATCACTAGTCTGTATGACTTGATTTAAATCTTTTCTCTTTTTTTTACAAAAAGACTCATTCTTGCTGGTATAATCTTAATATTTACAGCCAGATGAAGGTTTCGTTTTTGGAATAATAAATTTTCAGAGCAGTTTTTACAGTTACATTAAAAATTACTGATTTGGTTATACTATTAGAAATACATGGACAGATGGTTATGAAATTATTGTGAGGTTCAATAAGTTAACTGTTTACATTTGGACAACTTTTCTGCTGCACTTAAAAACAATTTAAACCATTTATTTAACTAAAGTATTTAACTAAAACAATAACATTATGGCATGTTTGTTAACTGATGTGGTTAAACAATGTTTTTTAAAAAAACACAGACTGAGTTTTAGCATGAAAAACTTAAAACAAATCTTTATTTCCTTTGGACTATAATGTAACTTAAATAGAAAACTATCTTTAGAAAGATTTTTACTCCAAAAGGATTTTAATTTAAAAATTTGATTTAAATTTAAAAATCTGATTTTTTTTTAATCATTGATTTTTATCCACCCTGCTATTTGGCTCCTTCCCAACTCCCATAATAATAATAATAATAATAATAATTTATTTATATCCCGCCCTCCCCAGCCGAAGCCAGGCTCAGAGTGGCTAACAACAGTAAAAGTAACACAGTTTACATAAAATCACAATCAATTAATTGAAATACATTCAAAAATCAATTCAGAGTCAAATTAATGGCAACCATCGGGCCAGAGTTCTATGAGGATTACAGTAGGAGGGGGTCAGACTGTGCCTTGGCCAAAGGCCAGGCAGAACAGCTCTGTCTTTCAGGCCCTGTGGAAAGATGTCAAGTCCCGCAGGGCCCTGGTCTCTTGTGACCTAGCGTTCCACCAGATCGGGGCCACAGCCAAAAAAGCCCTAGCTCTGGTTGAGGCCAGCCTAATCTCCCTGTGGCCTGGGACCTCCAAGACGTTTTTGTTTGAAGACCGTAAGGTTCTCCGTGGGCCATACCAGGAGAGGTGGTCCCGTAGGTACGATTTAAAGAAAGCGCTCTCACCTGCTCCCTTTCTTCCTGCCTCTTCTCTTCCACCTGGCTCAGGAGGAAGCCTTCGGCCAGGGCCACCGCCTGGGAGCTGGTCTCCGCTCCGCACTCCCTGACCCAGTTCTCCATCTCCGGGGGGAGGATAGTCAGGAACTGCTCCAGAACCACCAGGTCCAGCATCTGGGCCTTCGAGTGCTTTTCTGGCTTCAGCCACTGGCGGTAGAGGTGGTGGAGGCGGCTGCAGACCTCGCGGGGGCCCTCGGCCTCCTGGTAGCAAAACGCCCGGAAGTGTTGGCGCTGGACGTCTGAGCTGGCATTGCCCTCGCCCAGGATCTGCTGCACGTTCCTTTCCCAGACCTCCCCAGTGCTCCCAGTCTGGGTGACGTGGGGATCCTTTCCTCCCCAGGGAGCCACTGAGTCTGGCATTTCCATCTCCCAAAGTTCCCAGAAGGAATCCAAGGATTGCCTTGTTTTTGTTCCCAAGCCAAAGGCTGCCGGAATTTGATTGGCGTTGGAGGGGAGGACGTCGATGTCCGGCAAAGTTTGCAAGCCCCCCCTCTTGCACACGCCTAAGGAAAAGATGCTTTGCTAGGAGCAAACGGTGACCCCGGCTGGAACCTGTAAAAGACGGCAGAGACTTATAAGCAGCCAAGAGACATGGGGGAGCAGTGAAGGCAGTGTGGTGTAGTGGTTAGAGTGTTGAACTTGGACATGGGAGACGGAAGAAGAGGAGGAAGAGGAAGAATTTGCTATTTATACCCCACCCATCTGGCTGGATCTCCCCAGCCACTCTGGGCAGCTCCCAACAGAATACTAAAAACACGATAGAACACCAATCCTTAAAAACTTCCCTAAACAGGGTCGCCTTCAGTTGTCTTTTAAAAGTAAAATAGTTGTTTATTTCCTTGAAATCTGCTGGGAGGGTGTTCCACAGGGCATGCACCGCTACCGAGAAGGCCCTCTGCCTGGTTCCCTACAACCTCACTTCTCCAGCAAGGGAACTACCAGAAGGCCCTTGGAACTAGACCTCAGTGTCTGGACTGGTATACTGGGTATACTGGGCCAGGATTAAGAAGCCAAGAAGAGTCTGGTGATCAGGCCAGTGGCCAACAAGATTCCTGTGGGGATCTTGAAAGCAGGATCTGAGCACAAGAGGCCTCTCCTCTCCTGTAATTTCCAGCAACTGATACTCCGAATTATTGCTGACTTCCACTTGCTCACTTCAAAGGCTTTGCATGTCAACAAGGAAGTTCTAGGCCCTGCAACAGAACCTTTCAATATCTCTTCAAAAATTATTACTCTTACGTAATCCGCCAGGACAACCCTGATTTTCTTAAGTCTTTCAGGGCCCGGTGACCTTTGAGGAGGTGGCTGTGCAGCCAAGAAGCCCACTTAGGTTTTCTCTCCCCAACCTCAGTTGCATTTCCCCCCCACACACACCTCCCTTGGAGGAAGAGACAGCAGGGGCTGCTGGAGAGAGAGGTAAGTCCCAAAAGTGATTCTTCCCTCTCTCTCTCTTGGAAGAGTTAAGCCCAAGGCAGCCCATTAAAACTTGGACGGATTCCCCCCACAAACCTGCAGAGATTGTATTTCTACTCACAAGAGTTTCAGGAGCTGCAGCAAACAAGACAGCGAAGAAAAAGAGCGAAGAAGGAAAAAGGACTTAGAAAGGAACTTGGCAGGAGTATTATCTCCCTTACGAGAGATTTCATCCCCTGGTTCTGCTTCCTCGCCTCCTTCTTCCTACAAGGCAGAAGAGGGAGGGAGCCTGCTAAGCCCCGCCCACTTGGGAAACTTGACCTCAGGGCTCGGGTTAACCCTTCCGTGCCCGCAAGGTGAGTCAGCAGCTGCCTACTGCAATAGCGCCCTGATTATTATTTTTTTTTTTTTGCGGGGGGGGGTCTGGGACGAGATCCCAGGCTCGTTTGATGCTCTGCGCGCCCCCTCCCTTCCTCCGATGCCACCCTCCCCTCCTTCTTGCACGCCTCTCCAGGAACCCAGCCTCGCTCGCTTTAACCCCTTCCTCGCCGCGGACCCGCACAGAGAGGGCCTCCCCCCCATCGCCCCCCACCCACCCCCGGGATCCCTTTGCAAAAGCCGTGCCTGCAAGAGGACTTTGCAGCTGGGGGCGCATAGGGGCGCCGCTGCTCTCTGGCGCGGGGCTCTCCTGTTCCTTCCCTTGCACCTTTGGGGGGGCGGGGTTAAAGGCCAAGGGATCCCCCCTCTGCAGATCACTTCCTGCTCGCACCCCCTCCACTCCCAGGCATCGTTTGGGAAAGTGAGGAGGGTTTGCGCTCCTGGGTGAGTGTGGGGTGGAGGTCTTGTGGGGGGGGTTATGGGGGGAGGGGAGGGGTGCATCCCAGGAATCTTGCATGCAGAAGTCCGCCCCCCTCTTTCTCTGCCTGCTGCCACCCCCACGCCTAGGTAAGGTCCGCCGCGGCTGCAAAACGCATCTGGTGCTTTTTTGATCAAAGATGCGAGGAGAGATTCCCTCTTTTGGAGCCCAAATACGGTTTTCACATATTACATATGTACCAAAGCCAACACCATTTCTTCCCCATCCCCCCATACATTTACATTTCTATTTCTTCAATCCATCATATTATTATTTTCTTCTTCCTCCCACTTCCCTCCGCCCCCACTCGATTTTCCCCATATTATACAATTTACAATAACCTTTGCATTCTACAACCTTCTCAAATCATCTATGTATTCTTACTATCTTTCCTTACTCATTTTTCTTCCATCCAGTACTTCACATTTTAATCTAGGCATATTAGCATATCTTTTTTTGAGCCAGATTTTGCCATATATTCATCAAAACATTTCCACTCCTTTTTAAATTTTTGATTCGACTGATTTCTTATTATAGCAGTTAATTTTGCCAAAATTAAATATTCATTTAGTTTACAAATCCATTCCTCCTTTCTGGGTATAGTTTGTGACTTCCACCTCGCAGCAATCACTATTCTAGCAGCTGTATTTGCATATAGAAAAATCCCCCCCCCCCCCCGGTGGTATCTCTTCATCTATCAATCCAAGGAGATATGACTCTGGTTTCTTTGTTATTGATATTTTCAACATCTTCTTTAGTTCTGCGTGTACTGCTATCCAAAACAACTACCTGACATTCAGAAGACATCTTAAGGCAGCCCTGTTCAGGGAAGTTTTTAATGTGTGATATTTTAGTGTATTTTTGGTTTCTGTGGAAGCTGCCCAGAGTGGCTGGGGAAACCCAGTCAGATGGGCGGGGTACAAATAATAAATTATTATTATTATTATTATTATTATTATTATTATTATTATTAAAATTTCTTACTTTCCTCACACCTCCACCACATATGTATTGTTGAGCCGCTTGGTCCTTGCGGTGGAATTAGGATCACAGACTTGCAGCATTGGAAGGGACCTCGCGGGGTCATCCAGTCTAACCTTCTGCAGTGCTGGCGTCATAAGGAAGGGGGGCCCTGGCTGAAGTGGGGGAGGTCGCCTGCTTGGCATGCAGAAGGTTCCCAGGTCCAATTCCTGGTGACCTTTCTAGGTAGGGCTGGGGGAGCAAGCCTCGAGTCTGAAACCCAGGAGAGCCGCTGGTGTGGGCAATTCTGAGTTCAATGCACTCCGGTGCTCTGGGCTCAGGATAAATGGGTTGCAGTCTATAGTGTGTCAGTCCTGCGCTCTGGCAGGGAGAGCAAACTGGTGGAACCAGGTCCAGGGAAACAACGCCCTCCTTCGACTTTGCAGAGCTTTTGAGTTACACAGGACTCCTCATCAGGCCGGATGTCTTAAAGAAATAGTCTTTCCTCTTCTGCATCTCACATCTGTCTTCGGATAGACGCCTCTTCGAGTTCTCTCCATGGTTCTCTGCTGTTTGCTTTCTGCACCCGTGTGGGCCTTGCTGCTGAAATAAATTGATGACTGATAAATAGATTATATGCATGCATTGGACACTTCAGGTTTCAAGTCTAATGAAGTGTTGTTTTTCTTTTCGTCATGATCTGAGTTTTTGCAAAGGACTCCCCCAATTGTTTTATTCCTCCTCTGGTTGATTTTCTCTTCCCTGTTCTTTGTCCTAAATTGACGTATCCTTTGACTTGCTCTGTTTCGTTATTTTCTAATTGTATATATCGTTCTCTTCTTCAACCATTACTTTAGCCTTCGCTGCCTTCAGTCCAACCTTTCCTGATTCCCCATTTAGTTCTTTCAGGTTTGGTGCTTGAATCCTGCCTAAGATCTTCCCTTTGGTTGGACTCTGTGAGAACAGAATGCTGGACTAAATTAGACCCCTTTGGTCAGGAATCCTCTTGTGTTCATTTCTTGCCATCCTTGTCAAATTTTAGCTATTAACAGCTACATCAGACAATAACAACAAAGGGATTATTTCTAACTGAGGAGGGCCTTCTTGGTGGTGGCACCTGCCCTGTGGAACGCCCTCCCATCAGATGTCAAGGAAATAAACAACTACAGTGGTACTTTGGGTTACAGACGCTTCAGGTTGCAGACGCTTCAGGTTACAGACTCTGCTAACCCAGAAATAGTACCTCGGGTTAAGAACTTTGTGGCGGCGGCAGCAACAGCAGGAGGCCCCATTAGCTAAAGTGGTACCTCAGGTTAAGAACAGTTTCAGGTTAAGAACAGACCTCCAGAACGAATTAAGTTCTTAACCCGAGGTACCATTGTATCTGACTTTTAGAAGACATCTGAAGGCAGCCCTGTTTAGGGAAGTTATTAATGTTTGATTTTTATTCCATTTTTAATATTCTGTTGGGAGCCACCCAGAGTGGCTGGGAAAACCCAGCCAGATGGGTGCAGTATAAATAAATTATGATTATGATTACAGTGGTACCTCTGGTAAAGAACTTAATTCGTTCGGGAGGTCTGTTCTTAACCTGAAACTGTTCTTAATCTGAAGCACCACTTTAGCTAATGGGGCCTCCTGCTGCTGCCGCGCTGCCAGAGCACGATTTCTGTTCTCATCCTGAAACAAAGTTCTTAACCCGAGGTACTATTTCTGGGTTAGCGGAGTCTGTAACCTGAAGTGTCTGTAAACCCGAGGCACCACTGTATTATGATTCCATGGCTCTTTCTGAACTCTCGGTGTTTTCCTTGTTTTTCCCCCCTTCAGGTAGCAGCTCAAGCCTTTCGCCTGTGAAGTATTTCCCAGAGAAAGCAGTTTGGAACAGACGGCCTTGTAAAGCCAGCCGCTAACCCCCTTGCATCCTCCTTGCCTTGGGAAGGAAAAGAACCTTTCGTGCATGAAGGTATTTGAGGGACCTTTCTGAGCACAGAGAGAAAATGGAGGTGCCAGGAATCTCCTCGGGCAACGAGGCGTCAGGGAAGGACCCTCGGGCCACCCAGGCTGGAAGCAGCAGGGCATTGTGGGAGAAAACAGGGCAGAAGAACCTAGGTGGGAAAAATGCCCACCTGGATGGTCAACGCCTGCACTTCAAGGAGTTTTGCTACCAGGAAGCCGAGAGTCCCAGAGAGGTCTGCAGTCGCCTCCATCACTTTTACCGTCTGTGGCTCAGGCCGGAAAGGCACACGAAGGCCCAGATGCTGGACCTGGTGGTCCTGGAGCAGTTCCTAGCTGTCCTCCCCCCGGAGATGGAGAACTGGGTCAGGGAGTGCGGAGCCGAGACCAGTTCGCAGGCGGTGGCCCTGGTGGAAGGTCTCATCCTGAGCCAAGCGGAGGGGAAGAAGCAGGTAGAGGAGAAGCAGGTGAGAGGGTTAAATCTTGGTGGTTGCAAATGGCAGGTGATTGAAGGGTCTGGTATGGGGCAGGCATTCCAGGAGAGATTGGGGTCCCCACGCTTTATAGGTCCCAAGCCAGCACTTGGAATTGGGCTCAGAGACGGACAGACAACCACAAAGATTTAGAAATCTCCAGGGATTCAAGGAGTCTTAGAAGCAAAGCTCCTCACCTGCATCTTCTCTGCCTGGGGTTCCATTTCAGGTGGAGAAGACTTCAGCCATAGCAGCCATGGCAGATTTCTCTGGGGTAGAAGAAACCCCATCGGACACTGGACTGAGGTCAGTGTTAGGGGGGACCCAGCAGAAGGTTGACGGAGGTAAGAATCAAGGGGACATATTTCAAGTTGGCCATAGGGGTGGGATTGGGGAGGGAGTTAGGTGAGGTGGCTGCATGGCTGGGGGTTTGGCTAGATGACCTTTGCGGTCCCTTCCATCCCTAAGATTCTATTATTCTCTCTGTATTTTGTGGTTTTGTCCTTTTTTTTAATGCTGCAAACCACCCCCCTCTGATATCTATGGATGAAGGGTGTTATAAAAATTTGATAAACAGTAATTTTGAAAAATAGTCTTTTGGTGGATGGCGGTTGTATAAATCTCATAACTAAAAAATGAATAAAAGGTTGTTTTTTTAAAAAAATACATGTTGCATTTCATTTCATGGATCGAAATCAGTCTTTTCCCCCCCACTCTTATTTTTTGGGGACTTTGGGTTCACATATTTTATTTTAAAAGTTAATAAACCGCTTCCCAGCCTGAAGCCATCAGAGCCATGTAGAAGGTGAAATTAAATACACAAAAACTATTGAGAACAATTAAAACTGTTCTTACAGGCTTACAGTTAATGTCCATAAATGACCAGGAGGGTCACTCCTCAGGGAAACCCTTCTTAAACCACAACAAAATAATCTTCAGGATGCAGAACCTCGGCACTATGGACTTGTATTGGGTCTACTCAGAGTAGACCCATTGAAGTTCATGGACCCACCTAAGGGCACATTCACATCCTAACATTTAAAGTGCTGTGATAGCACTTTGCACAGTCATGGCTTCCCTCAAAGAATTATGGGACCTGTAGTTCAGTACGGTGCTGAGATTGGTTCGGAGATACAATTCCCAGAGTGGTTTAACATTCCATCCGTCTATACAGGGTACTCCGGGAATTGTAGTGCCGTGAGAGCCTCCTAACAACTCACAGCACCCTTCAGCTACAGTTCCCAGAACCCTTTGCGGGAAGCTGTTTAAAGCGGTGTAATGCTGCTCTCAACATATATTGTGAATGTGGCTCAACTCGGATGCGTTCATTTCCTTCCTCTTAAGTAGGATCAGCATTTTGGATCCAGCCCCATGATGCTGGGGGCCTGATTTTGGCTAGCTACTGATTCCAGAAGCCTGGAGGCGCAAGGCCCGAAATCTAAAGCAGCCATCTTGAACTAGGCCCAAAGCAAACGTGGAGACAGATTTTACTTCAGCCCACAAACTGAAGTGCCAAATTTATGTATTTTCTAGAAGAAAAGGACAAGCGCCGCATCCTCACATCCTTTCTCTTCCCCAGGTGTTTCTCTTCCTGCCCGAGTGAAAATGGAAGTGGCACACTCTCCACTGGATCAGGTCATCATTGCAGAGATTTGTTTGTTTAATTCCATTTACAGGCGACTGCCCCACTTATGCTGAGGTTGCGTTCCCAGGTACTGCGCATAGACATGAGCACAGTATATGCCAGGAGGCTAAGTTGGGTCGGAATCGAGTACACTCTCCCAGAGTTAACGCTGAATGCATTACTTCTGGACAATGCGCCACCATAGCCGCTGGAGGGCCATGAAAATTTGTGTCCTGGGCTTTTTAGACTCGTCTATCCATCGCGGGTGGCGCTGTGGGTTAAACCACAGAGCCTAGGACTTGCCGATCAGAAGGTTGGCGATTCGAATCCCCGTGACGGGGTGAGCTCCTATTGCTCGGTCCCAGCTCCTGCCAACCTAGCAGTTCGAAAGCACGTCAAAGTGCAAGTAGATAAATAGGTACCACTCCAGCGGGAAGGTAAACGGCATTTCCATGTGCTGCTCTGGTTCGCTAGAAGTGGCTTAGTCATGACCCGGAAGCTGTATACCGGCTCCCTCAGCCAATAAAGTGAGATGAGCGCCACAACCCCAGAGTCGGCCACGACTGGACCTAATGGTCAGGGGTCCCTTTACCCAACTGAAACCAAAAGGGCACATTGGTTGCTAGATGTGAAATAGTTTGGCATTGTTTTCAGCTCTCCTACCCCACTGTTTGAGGCACCTAGTTGGCCACTGTGAGAACAGGATGCTGGGCTTTATGGGCCATTGGCCTGATCCAGCACGTTCTTCTTATGCTCTTGAAAACTGCCTGTTCAGAAGACTTTTGACTACCACTGACCAACCTCCAGATCCTACAGGAGAACCTCTCTTCCACCTTTTACTGTCTCCCCACCACCACCCAAATTCTTGCGTTATCCAGTAGGACAACCTGTTTCCTTTGTCTTTCAGGGCCCGGTGACCTTTGAGGAGGTGGCTGTGCATTTCGCAGAGGAGGAGTGGGCTCTGCTGGATCCGGCCCAGAGAGCTCTGCACAGGGAAGTCATGGAGGAGAATTACGGGAATCTGAACTCTCTGTGTAAGCTTGCTGCTCTCCCCTGGCAGACAGACACAGAAAGGAGGGATTTCAGCCACTCTTTTCCTGCTTCATTCATTGCACTGTTTGAGCAGAACAACAGCAGCATGCTCGATTTTTATTTTAAATTAAGATACTTGCGCAGCTGACCACAGTACCCCATTACTTCCCAATTGGATTATTGCAACGCAATGAAGACGACTCAGAGATTTCACTGGGCCCCAAATGCAGCAGCCAGATTACTGGCTGGGGTTACCCGCAGATCTTAGGGGAGCGGGTGGCGCTGCGGTCTAAACCACTGAGCCTCTTGGGCTTGCTGATCAGAAGGTCAGTTCAAATCCACGACGGGGTGAGCTCCCGTTGCTCTGTCCCAGCTCCTGCCAAGCTAGCAGTTTGAAAGCACACCAGCGCAAGTAGATAAATAGGTACCGCTGTGGCGGGAAGGTAAACAGCATTTCCGTGCACTCTGGTTTCCGTCACGGCGCCCTGTTGCGCCAGAAGCGGTTTAGTCATGCTGGCCACATGACCCGGAAAGCTTTCTGTGGACAAATACCGGCTCCCTTGGCCTGAAGTGAGAGGAGCACTGCAACCCCATAGTCGCCTTTGACTGGACTCAGCTGTCCAGGTGTCCTTTACCCTACCTGCAGAGCTCATATAACCCCTGTTTTGAAACAGCTGTATTTGTGACCAGTTCTTTTCTGGGTCTAGTTGAAGGTCCTCGTGTTAGTGTTTGTAAGCCCTAAACCAGGGGTGGCCAACTCCCAAGAGACTGCAATCTACTCACAGAGTTAAAAACTTGCAGTGATCTATCCCTTCTTTAAGGGTTCAGGTCATACTTGGTGAACTTTTTTTACGAAAGAGGGAAAGCACAGTTTTTGGGGGGTACAGGGCTAAAATGTTGAGCTTTTTTAGTGATCTACCGGTAGATCATGATCTACCTGTTGGACATGCCTGCCCTAAACAATTCAGGTTGCAAATACAGGAGAGACCACGTCCTTCCCTAAAGACCCTCTTGGGTGCTGAGACCACCAGAGGGGACCCACTTGGTAGTTCCTCCACACTCGAAGGTGGTGTGGCCCCCTAAGCTGTGGGACTTCTTGCACACAAAGGTGTGTCAGGCACCTTCATTATACAGCTCCCAGAGAAGGCCTCTTTGCCTTGGCTTTTGACACTAGAGGTGTGTGTTTTTAAAAGGTAAAGGGGACACCTGACCATTAGGTCCAGTTGTGGCTAACTCTGGGGTTGCGGCACTCACCTCGCTTTATTGGCTGAGGGAGCCAGCATACAGCTTCCGGGTCATGTGGCCAGCATGACTAAGCTGCTTCTGGTGAACCAGAGCAGCACACGGAAACACTGTTTACCTTCCCGCCGGAGCGGTACCTATTTATCTACTTGCACTTTGACGTGCTTTCAAACTGCTAGGTTGGCAGGAGCAGGGACCAAGCAATGGGAGCTCATCCCGTCATGGGAATTCGAACCGCCGACCTTCTAATCGGCAAGTCCTAGGCTCTGTGGTTTAAACCACAGCACCACCCGCGCCCCGTGTGTTTTTAGGACCCACCTAATTTCTGTGAGTTGTTTTAAAAAAAAATTTTTAACAGCGAGGCATCGTTGCATCCTCTCTCAATCTGGAAGAACTGCAAGGTGTCTTGCAGTAAACAAAAAGAACCACGCAGAGTCAGAAGATCCACAGTAAAAGGGAAAACTTTAATGAGGCAAAAAACCCCCCTTTGTTACGATGTACAAGCAAAGTGTGTGTGAGAGAGAGCATAGGAATTGATCTCTCCTGGCTTGGCATGACCTTGACATAGTCAAAACAATATTTGTATCAGAAATTAACCTGCTGGAAGCTTCCAGAATCTTCCAGCACTTTCTAGCACTTTCCAGTTTCTGCCCTGAAAGAAATTAGGTATGACAGTTTTGGCCCTTTCCTTGCAGTTTTTCATTATTACTTATTGATTGCCTCATCAGGAGTATCTTGAGCAGGGGTCAGCAAACCTTTTCAGCAGGGGGCCGGTCCAGTGTCCCTCAGACGTTGTGGGGGGCCGGACTATATTTTGGAAAAATAATGAACAAATTCCTATGCCCCACAAATAACCCAGAGATTCATTTTAAATAAAAGCACACATTCTACTCATGTAAAAACACACTGATTCCTGGACCGTCTGCAGGGCTGATTTAGAAGGTGATTTGGCCAGATCCAGCCCCCGAGCCTTAGTTTGCCTACCCATGATCTTGAGGCACAAAACGCAAAATCTGAAACACCTTACAAAAAGACAGCTGTAGTGTAAATTGCCCAATAGCTACTTGACAATCTGAGTCTCTGATTATCTCTGATTATCTTTCTTTATTCGTGCAGATGGTGGGCAGGAAAGGCAAGGGAGAAGGAAAGCTGGATCAGAACAACCAGGGAAGATGAATTATGTCTGTTCCCAAGAAATCCCACTCCCACAAGTGTATCACAAAAGAGAAAAAGGAAAGACTCTGTGTTCAAAGCCGTCTATCTTTAGCACAGATCAGATGATCCATGAAGGGGAGCCGCTCTTGATATGCTCGGAGTGTGGGAAGAGCTTCAACCGGAGCACAAACCTGACTCGGCACCAACGGATCCACACGGGAGAGAAGCCATTTAAATGCTCTGAGTGCGGGAAGAGCTTCAGCCAGAAGATGAACCTTACGCGACATCAGAGAGTCCACACGAGGGATAAACCCCATGAGTGCTCGGCGTGTGGGAAGAGCTTCAGTCAGAGCACAACCCTGAAAATACATCAGAGAATCCACACGGGGGAGAAACCATACACATGCTCCGAATGTGGGAATAGCTTCCGTCAGAAGATAAATCTCACCAGGCATCAAAGAGCACACGCGAAAGAGAAACCCTACAAATGCCCCGAGTGTGGCAAGAGCTTCAGCCACAGCTCAAGCCTCAATGACCATCAGAGAATCCACACGGGGGAGAAACCTTACAAATGCCCCGAGTGCGGGAAGAGCTTCAGCCAGACCACCAGCTTTGCGTACCACCAGAGACTTCACTCTAGAGGGAAACCACACCAATGCCCCGAGTGCGGGAAAAGCTTCAGCCATTGCTCAAACCTTAACGAACATCGGAGAATCCACACAGGGGAGAAACCGTACGAGTGCTCTGAGTGCGAGAAGACCTTCAGCCAGAAGATAAACCTTGCGAGGCATCGGAGGGTACATACAGGGGAGAAACCATATCGGTGCTCGGAGTGCGGGAAGAGGTTCAGCGACGGCTCAAGCCTTAGTGCCCATCAGAGAATCCACACCGGAGAGAAGCCGTACAAATGTGCCGAGTGTGGGAAGGGCTTCAGCCAACTCACCAACTTCACTTACCATCAGAGAATCCACACGGGGGAGAAACCCTACGAATGCCCAGAGTGCGGGAAGAGTTTCAGCCAGAAGATAAACCTTATTAGACATCAGAGAGTGCACAAAGGGAGGGCATCCTGAGGACAGAAACATCTTTGGGATGCGGAAGGCACATGAGAAAGATATGAGGGTGACTTTCCTCTCCAGTGATTCACATGGAGGCAATGTATTACAAGCAGAGTGGAGCTTCTCTGGTTTTAAGAGAGAATCCATGAAGGGGAGAAAACTAAGCTTGGTGAAAATGTAGAAAAATCTGAATGACTTTTGTTTTGTTATGCTTTCCCCCCGGTCCATTTTATCAAATAAATCTGTCCTCCTAGCAAATATTCTAGCCAAGCCACCAGAGGGATAGATGAATACTTACAAGTAGCCTTTAATCAGAAAGAGAGGGAGAAATGTATCTTTCAGCAATTAACTGTTTTCTAGCTATGATATTGGAACTCGTTCTCTACAATGCCATGAATCCTTTAAGGTGACGTTGTCATGGCATGACAGTGGTTCCTGCTTGACTGGAACCAGGAGCTTGGCTGCAGGGTTTTGAGAGAACAACGGATATTGTGACAGGTCAATATGAAGAGGTCAACAACAACAACAACAACAACAACAACAACAACAACAACTTTATTATTTGTATCCCGCCCATTGAACTGGGTTGCCCCAGAACAGGATGGAATGTTATGAATTGCAGGGGATTGGAACAGATGACCATTCGGATCCCTTCCAACTCTACAGAAGAACTATGATTCTATGAATTTATTAACTGTGGATGGAGAGAATTCCTCACTCTCAAAACACAAAGATCTGGGCACACTGCCAGTGAGACTGGTTGGAGGGTCAGCCCAAGGTCAACAAAGGTGAAGCAGCTTCTTCACCAACCACACCACGGTCAAGTTGCAGGAATCGCTTCCACATGGTTGTAATGGGGACATGTAGCTTAGACATGTAGTTTTCTTTTTCTTTTTTCTTTTGTACCATTTATACATCACTTTGTAAAAAGCCTAGGAGTTGTTGTTTTTTAAGAAAAAGAAGATAAAACATTAAAATTATCACTTAAGAAAAATTAACAACTATAATTCTAAGCATAGCTGTCAGCTTACAGATTTGAAAATAAGGGACCAGCAGCCTCGAAAATAAGGGACCAGCAGCCAAAATAAGGGATTTTCAGAGCACAGGTATGTTCAACTTCTGAGCCCCTCCGAGCCAAAGGCAGAAAGCCCAGCCAGCAGCCAAACGAAGCCTCAAGCGGTGGTTCCCACAGCGCAGCAACCCAGCAAAGGGGATGCAGCAAGGGAAACCACCGTCACCTCTCCGCTGGGAATTGCTGAGCAAAGGCGAGTCCCCAAGCAACGCGGCCGATTTGATCGGCACAAGGCATGCAAGCTCCACCCCCCCCCCAGTCGTTCTTAGACTCCTTATTGGGTGAGCAACGCAGCCAAGCACCACAGTTGGAGCCTCCCTCCTCCCTGGCTGGCAGGGAGGGAGGGAGAGGAGCTGCTTCCTTTGAAACCCGGGAAATTTAAGGGACATCATCAATAAGGGATAGCAGCGAGACACAGCGCTGGGATAAGGGACTTTCCCGCCAAATAAGGGACGGTTGACAGCTATGATTCTAAGCTTTCTAAAAAATAGCAATAGACCAAAAACAGATTAAAACCCGCATCAGCTTTATAAACTTGCCTAAACAGAAACATTTTTAGCAGGCACCAAAAAGAGTAATAATAATAATAATAATAGTCTTATTTATACCCTGCCCATCTGGCTGGGTTTCCCTAGTCACTCTGGGCGGTGTACAGTGAAGTGTCCTGCCTGGTATCAATAGGCAGGGAGTTCCCAAGGGTAGCTGCTGCCACACTTGAAGAGATGGAGGTCTTACTAACGCAGGACGGGGTATTATTAGAAATGGAGTAGGCAGCTTCTAGAAGGGTAGGCCTATTGGTGGCTAAGAGATTTAAGGCTGGCTTTTCCACATACACAGATTGAGTTGGTCTGAAGGACAGCACATGACCAATGGCAAAATGTTTGGAAATCAATGGAGTCGTCAGGCTGGGGAGGCCAAAGGCTACGGGGCTGGTGTCTGCAACGGTGCCCCTTTGTGGGCGTAACGTGGATCACAGCTCCAAAGTCTCACCTTTCATAGTCTCCTTTGGAAACGGCTCTGAAGAATTTCCAAGCCCTGCTATCTAGGACATGGAAGATGGGACCTGAGGCCTGCCAGCAAAGTCCAGTTCACCCAATATTTTGGGGGGTGCCCTGGCTCAAGATGTCTTGCCTCAAGAAAGGGGGTTGGATTTAGACGGCTTACGAAGCCCCCACCCCAACACCCCAAATTCTACGATTATATTTGCAAAATGTGCTCTGCCATAGAATTCTGACCTCTTAATTCTCCTCTCTCCTCATGTAAAGTAGAGCAGTATTTGTGGTGGCTGTAATTTGTCTTGGATATGTCACAAATATTTTGTTAGCAATGTTGTGTTTGCTTTGCTCGCTGTAATTTAACTTTGTCCCGCCCCGCCCCCCAAAGACGTTGCTGAAGTACATCTCCCCTCCCCACCCCAGTCACAGCATGCCCAGTGGCCAGGAGTATTGGCAGTGCAGCAGCAGGGATCATACAGTTTGCCACGTAAGGGTTAATTCTGCTAATGTTAGTACATTAGCTAAGAGGGGTGCTGCTGCTTAGAGACCAGATAGTATTGCATGATCTTCACTGAGGTAACACATTTTCTGATTGGTTGTGTAGTTAATTAATTTTTTGTATGAGTCAAATGCATTTATTAATTATGAACACCTTGGGAAACAGATATCAAGAATTACATTCATTTTCTGACCCTAGCTACAATTCTGCTGTATCTTATATCAAGTCAGATATAAAGACCTAAAAAAGACAAAACTTCCTTTGTTCCTTTCTCCTCAAATTATATGCTGTTTTTGTTCAGTTTGACTCAGTACAGTGTTAATCAGAATTCCTCTATGGGCTCTGTCTGCATTTTTAAAGTGACTGTGATAACAAAGGCTGAAGGCTGAAGGGAGTTGGGTGTGTCAATAACATCTTTATAGTCTTTGCCCGATGCACTCAGTTATTCCTCACCGTGGGCTAGATCACCTTCATACTTCTTTAAACAACAAAGAGTCCTGTGGCAATTCAAAGACTAACATGTTTATTACTGGTCGGCATCCGCCTGTCTTGGGAGACAATGGAGGAGTGTGCCGTTAGGAATGAAGTCGAGCTATTCAAAGGTCACAGCGCTTGTTGTGGCTGTAGAGACCGATAAGGGAGAGACATGTTTGGACTACTGCAATGCACTCTACCTTTGAAAGTGACTTGGAAACTACAACGAATCCAGAATGCGGCAGCTAGACTGGTGACTGGGATTGGACACCAAGACCATAAAACATCGGTCCTGAAAGACCTACATTGGCTCCCAGTAGCTTTCCGATCACAATTCAAAGTGTTGGTGCTGACCTTTAAAGCCCTAAATGGCCTTGGCCCAGTATAACTGAAGGAGCATCTCCACCCCCGTCGCTCAGCCCGGATACTAAGGTCCAGCTCCGAGGGCCTTCTGGCAGTTCCCTCACTGCAAGAAGCGAAGTTACAGGGAACCAGGCAGAGGGCCTTCTTGGAAGTGGTGCCTGCCCTATGGAAAACCCTCCCATCAGATGTCAAGGAGATAAACAACTATCTGACTTTTGAAAGACATCTGAAGGCAGTCCTGTTTAGGGAAGTTTTTAAGGATTGATGTTTTATTGTGTTTTTAGTATTCTGTGGAAGCTGCCCAGAGTGGCTGGGGGAATCCAGCCAGATGGGTGGGGTATAAATAGTAAATTCTTTTTATCGTGTTTTTAATATTCTGTTGGGAGCCACTAAACCACTGAGCCTAGGGCTTGCCAATCGGAAGGTCAGCAGTTCGAATCCCCGCAACGGGGTGAGCTTGTCAGGAGCTTCTCCTACACTCGAGTAGGACCCTGGTAGAGACACATGCTCGACTGGCATGTTCTCTCCTTCCTGGTTGTTCGGGAGCTTCAAAAGCTTTCTTCAGCCCAAACATCACAGCGACCAATGCCAACCAACACCGGCACACTTAGGGATCTGCAGAGAGTTCGCAGTTTGCGTAACAGACCTCAGCAACTCAGCATTTTGGCTAATCTACTTTATTTACATACACAGCACTGCAACATGGCTCCCTCTCTCTCCAGTATCAGACAGCAAAGAGAGAGAACAAAGGACAATAGTCCCACTTCACGGAACACAGTAACACAAACATCCTGTCTCCATCACTTCCCACTTTGTGGAGTCAAAACATACACCGTCATGTGAAAGACAACAATCCCATGACTGCAATCATGGAGCAAGAATTCTAACAGAGCTCCAGTTGCTTGGTCCCAGCTCCTGCCAACTAGCAGTTTGAAAGCATGTCAGAGTGCAAGTAGATAAATAGGTACCGCTCTGGCGGGAAGGTAATCAGCGTTTCTGGTGGGAAGGTAATCAGCCAGATGGGTGCGGTATAAATTATTATTACTGTATTGTTATTGGGTGTGGGTGGATGAGACATGAAACTAGTTGATCTTGCCTTCCATGGAGCAGAGGAGAGTCAGAAAACGTTCACAAAAGGGCAACCAAAATATCATGATGATAAAATTTGTACCCACCCCAACAGCCTGGGTTGCCCCAGCCACTCTGGGTGGCTTCCAACAAAAGCATAATAAAGGATCACACATTAAAAACTTCCCTCCACAGGGCTGCCTTCAGATGTCTTCTAAAAGTCAGATCCTTGTTTATTTCCTTGACATCTGATGGGCGAGGGGCACATCATGCCCCTTCTGGTCCCCCTCAGCTCTCACCAGGGATGTCAACTTGAATAAAAAATGGGGGGGGAACCCACGTGATTTCCCCCCCACACATAATTGATCACATGACACGGTGCGCACCATTTGAATGGCAAAGCCCATCAGCTTGGGAGGAGGGCTGGCCCCCTCAAATATTTCACTGAGGGGCTTCGGGAGTTGGCTCCTATGGCTCTCACTTTGTCTCCTACCGAAGGTCAGAAGCAGCCACATCTTGGGAAATGGGCTGGCTAAACCAGGTGAGGGTAGCCGATGGGTCTTAAACCCTCAGTGAGTTAGGGGCTTCCCCTGCATGAGAAGGCGGGCTCTGGCAACCCAGAAATCTTGCTTGTTTTTCTATGACCCCCTTCTGGATTTTGGGGGGTGGGAGTCCATGTTCCCAAATGGAACAGCACTCCAAGCACAGGAGCATTGAAGGCCATTTGCCATTTGCACCCACATTCCCCCTCTACGCGGCTCCCAGGAACATGTTGTTGTTTAGTCATGTTTGACCCTTCGTGACCCCCTGGACCAGAGCACTGCCTCCCGCAGTTTGGTCAAACTCATGCTGGTAGCTTCGAGAACACTATCCAACCATCTCGTCCTCTGTCGTCCCCTTCTCCTTGTGCCCTCAATCTTTCCCAACATCAGGGTCTTTTCCAGGGAGTCTTCTCTTCTCATGAGGTGGCCAAAGTATTGGAGCCTCAGCTTCAGGATCTGTCCTTCCAGTGAGCACCCAGGACTGATTTCCTTCAGAATGGATGTGTTTGATCTTCTTGCAGTCCTTGGGACTCTCAAGAGTCTCCTCCAGCACCAGAATTCAAAAACCCGGGAACATAACGGTGCGTAAAGGCGAAAACAACAACCCTGTGGAGCAGGCAGCCTGTCTTGAAGAGGGAGGGTTGCAATGCAATGCAAAGCCGCACCTTCCCCGAAACCTCGCCAATCCCCACGACGACTCCTGGTGGCCTTTAAAAAAAATGCAGAGAGACAGAGAGAGACTGGCTAGTTTTGCATTCCTAGAGAGGCCCCTGTCTGCGGGTCGGGGAGCCACTTCCTCCTGCAATTTTGGAATGGTGGAGAGAGGGGGTTTTTGCAGAGAGGTAAGGAGATGTGATGTGGGAGGGGGGGTCCATGCATGGGTGGGTGCACGCATGCAATTGCATGCATGCAATTGGGGTGGAGGCGAGCCACGGCTGCACAGAACGCAATAAGCTTCCCAGGATTCCCCTCCTGCTAAAAGTTTGGGGAGGGGGGCAAAACTCTAAGCAAAGGCCCAGCTATGTGCGGGGCAGGGGGAGAGCCGCTGCCAGTCGGGGGGGGGGAGGCGGGAGGACTGTCGTGGTCAGGAGCTAGCAGTTTGTCCTCCCCTCCCCGTGTAACTGGTATTTAAATATTTTTTATTTTATGGTTCTGGGGTTTTGCATGCAGCTGGTCCACAGAAGCCCCTGAAAGGCTCTTGATGCTCCCAGAGAACGGGGGGGGGGGGGGAGTGTGGAGAGGGCAGAGGGCAGGAGGATCCCACCACCATCCAAACTCCACTCCCCAGGTGTTGGTTTCCTAGGGAACGCAATTCCCCATCATTCTGTGGCTCCTCTGTGAATGCACAGAGTTCCTGAACCCTGCGTGCGTTTTGACATGGTCTGGTCTGACCTCAGGGACCAGGCTTTAAAACTGTTCTCAATATTGTGCTTTAATGTTGTAACCTGCCCCGAGACCTTAGAATGAAGAGATGATGATGATGATGATGATGATGATGATGATGATGATTTA
The DNA here is from genome assembly GCF_964270895.1 of Podarcis filfolensis. NCBI lineage: Eukaryota > Metazoa > Chordata > Lepidosauria > Squamata > Lacertidae > Podarcis > Podarcis filfolensis. The sequence continues at coordinate 116,888 of NW_028149485.1, forward strand.
TTCATACCCTGCCCAACTGGCCAGGTTTCCCCAGCCACTCTGGGCAGCTCCCAACAGAATATTAAAAACACGATAAAGCATCAAACATTGAAAACTTCCCTAAACAGGGCTGCCTTCAGATGTCTTCTAAAAGACAGATAGTTGTTTATTTCCTTGACATCTGACGGGAGGGTGTTCCACAGGGCGGGCGCCACCACCGAGAAGGCCTCACTTCTTGCAGTGAGGGAACCGTCAGAAGGCCCTCGGTGCTGGACCTCAGTGTCTGGGCAGAACGATGGGTGTGGAGACGCTCCTTCAAGTATACTGGGCTGAGGCCGTTTAGGGCTTTAAAGGTCAGCACCAACATTTGTGCTCGGAAACGTTCAAGCATCCATCTGTCTCGAGTGCGCCTCTGGGGGTGACATTAGTGGCACCGAAGTGACCTCTCTGGGCACACAGATCAGAGTTCTGTGGCCAGAGTTCTCCGGCATCTGTGGCCAAAAAGGGTTGATGGGAAGCCCTCCTGTGTCAAGTTGCAGCTCAGTGCCTACAGCATCTGCTTTGCATGCAGGAGAAGGTTCCAGTCCAGGTTCAGTCCCCAGGCAAGGCTGGGAATATCCCTTGGAACCCTGAAGAGCTGTTGCTGCCAGCCAGTGTAGGCATTACTAAGCCGGATGTTGCAATGGTCTGACTCAGTAGAAGGCAGCTTCTTCTGTCCCTAAGTCAGTGGCAGGGGGGAAAATACAGTTATTGCACTCACTGAGGGTTCTTAGCGCACTGTGTCAGCTTCCGAGTTATTAAGGGTTCCTCATATGGATGAATATTTTTAAAATACCGTATTTTTTGCTCTATAAGACTCACTTTTTCCCTCCTAAAAAGTAAGGGAAAATATGTGTGCGTCTTATGGAGCGAATGCAGGCTGCGCAGCTATCCCAGAAGCCAGAACAGGAGGAGGGATTGCTGCTTTCGCTGTGCAGCAATCCCTCTTGCTGTTCTGGCTTCTGAGATTCAGAATATTTTTTTTCTTGTTTTGCTCCTCCAAAAACTAGGTCTGTCTTATGGTCTGGTGCATCTTACAGAGCGAAAAATATGGTATATGTATACACTGAAGAAAACACACCTGGTGAGAAGAGGTAAAGGTAAAGGGACCCCTGACCGTTAGGTCCAGTCGTGGATGACTCTGGGGTTGCGGCGCTCATCTCGCTCTATAGGCCAAGGGAGCCGGCATTTGTCTGCAGACAGCTTCCGGGTCATGTGGCCAGCATGACTAAGCCGCTTCTGGCAAACCATAGCAGCGCACGGAAACGCCGTTTACCTTCCTGCCGTAGCGGTACCTATTTATCTACTTGCACTTTGACGTGCTGTCAAACTGCTAGGTTGGCAGGAGCAGGGACCGAGCAACGGGAGCTCACTCTGTCACGGGGATTCGAACCACCGACCTTCTGATCGGCAAGTCCTAGGCTCAGTGGTTTACACCAGAGCGCCACCCGTGTCCCTGTGGTGAGAAGAGAGCGATAGGTAAATGCTTCTGGGGGAAGAGAACAGTGCAAAATCACCTGGCCAGTGGCCTTCCCTGATTCTTTGGGGGGTTTGCTTTCTTTCCTGCAGGAGAAGCACAGATTGGCAGCAGAAAATGCCCTTGTGGGACTGAGACATTGCCTCTTCCTTCAGTTCCACAATGGAAGTGCCAAGCCGGGCAGGAGAGCAAGCAGAAAAAGACCCTCACCCCATGCAGTCTGGATGCAGTGGGACATGCTGGGAAGGGACTGTGCAGAAGATCCCGGATAAGGCAGATACCAGCTCAGACCTTTGGCGCCAGCGGTTCAGGGAATTCTGCTACCAGGAGGCCAAGGGGCCCCGAGAGGTTTGCAGCCGACTCTACAGTCTTTGCCGCCAGTGGCTGAAGCCGGAAAGGCTCACCAAGGCCCAGATGCTGGACCTGGTGATCCTGGAGCAGTTCCTGGCTGTCCTCCCCCCGGAGATGGAGAACTGGGTCAGGGAGTGCGGAGCGGAGACCAGCTCCCAGGCGGTGGCCCTGGCAGAAGGCTTCCTCCTGAGCCAGGTGGAGGGGAAGAAGCAGGGAGAGGAGAAACAGGTGAGAGTATTTTCATCCAAATAGTTTAGAGAGTTAGAAAATGCATGCAAGAAGATTATATTCCAACATGCCCAGCTGAATGATGGGGATGGAGAGACTCCTTCATAGTTTAGCTTCATACTGTGTGACAAAGTCCTTCATTTCATCTGTCCTGAATCTTCCAACATTCAGTTTCCTGGGGTGTCCACGACTTCTAGTGTAATGAGAGAGGGAGAAATAAATGTTCCCTTCCCATTTTAAAGCCCTATACGGCCAAGGACCCTCGTACCTACGGGACCGCCTCTCCTGCTATGTCCCACGGAGGACCTTACAGTCTTCAAACAAAAACATCTTGGAGATCCTGGGCCACAGGGAGGTTAGGCTGGCCTCAACCAGAGCCAGGGCTTTTTCAGCCGTGGCCCCAATCTGGTGGAACGCTCAGTCCCAAGAGACTAGGGCCCTGCAGGACTTGACATCTTTCCGCAGGGCCTGCAAGACAGATGGAGATCAGCCTCCTTTCACAAGTGGGCTGATATTTATTTACTTTGGATGTGTAATAATATCTCCTAGGCATTAATGTATGTTTTGTGTCTTGCTAAGTCCTGACCACTTGCGAAAGGTCACTAGTCAACTTACTTGTTCCCTTGTGCCTTAATTCTCTGCTTAGTTTCTATTTTTCTTATCAAAACACAACAAATTTGGTGAAAACTACTGCTTTCTCTTCTCCCTCTCCAGGCGATGTGCCATTAAACATGTTTAGCTTATAGCAGGGGTAGGTGGCACTAATTCAGGACTGCATTGGCGGGTCTTTGGCTAGTCTCACATTGCAGATGGATTTTGCTCCAGTAGCCTTTAGAGCCGTGGCTCAAGAGTCAGTTTATCTGATGCTGCTTAGAACTTAAAGGTTATCCGTGTCTTACGTAACGAGACACCAGTGCAATCTTGAAATACCCAGCACTTGTAAAAGTTTCTTTCTCGTCCCTTTGCAAACCTCACATTCTTTGCCTAACTCCTCTTTCCCTTTTTCTGCCTGCTGTTTTAGGAGGTGGGAGAGTCCAAACTGGTCCCCAAGACCAAGAAGGCTCCCCTGGATCCCACACAGAGGCCGTGGCTCAGGTGGGTTGTGGAAGAGGGTGATGGAGACGCCTCCCCCCCAGGTAAGGATTAATAGGGATCAATTTCAGCCTGATCTGTCCCTTGATGGTGTTAGCCACTGCCGGGTCCTCCCTTTTTTCCAGCTTGTGATAGACATTCGGGATGGATAAATGAGAGCACCTCTTCATGTAGCACACATTTGTTGTTTTTTTGATAATAATTTTTACTAGTTCTCATTTACAACAATCCAATCCAATAACAGCCTCATTATAACAATGCCAAATTATAATACAATTAAAAATACCAATCATTGAGATGCCAAATTATACAATTTAGGTGGCCCTCTGCGTGCTAGAATTAATGGTTTGATGTTTCCCTTTCTGTCTGTGTTCCAAAGTCTTATAAATTTCATTCACGCTCCATTCCAGGTAAAGGTAAAGGGACCCCTGACCATTAGGTCCTGTCATGACTGACTCTGGGGTGGCGGCACTCATCTCGCTTTATTGGCCGAGGGAGCCGGCGTACAGCTTCCGGGTCATGTGGCCAGCATGACTAAGCTGCTTCTGGAGAACCAGAGCAGCGCACGGAAATGCCGTTTACCTTCCCGCCGGAGCGGTACCTGTTTATCTACTTGCACTTTGACGTGCTTTCGAACTGCTAGGTTGGCAGGAGCAGGGACCGAGCAAGGGGAGCTCACCCTGTCATTGCGGGGATTCGAACCGCCGACCTTATGATTGGCAAGTCCTAGGCTCTGTGGTTTAGACCACTGCGTACCAACCCCTTATATCGCACCTGCAGTTTTAACGACTTCCATTCGTACTGACGCATTGAATAATTTCTGCACCTACAGATGAAGCATTCAAACTCCCTCCTTCCTGTGTGCCTGTAATATTTCTTCCCATCCTTGTAATTTATTATGTGTATCTTTTGTCAATTGTTGTTGTTCTCCTGCATGCCTTGGGTAGTGCTGGTGTCCCATTGCTGTTTCAGAAAATCTCCATTGTTTTACAGCTACAAAAGTCACACTGTCCCAATAAGTTTCCACTTTTCCCCATCTTTCTCTCAGCCTGGGAGGGGGAGCAAGCTGTCGAACTTCAAATAACTCAGTAATGAGCCTTATCAACTTCTTGGCAACTTCTTGAATGAGCCCAGGCAGCTAACGGGATCAGATGTCTGCAGAACCTGTCTGCTTTTTTTTCTCCCTCTCAGGTGGTGAAATGATCTTGGAGCCTCATTCCGGTTCTTCCCCTCTTTGGGATAGAGCTGAAGCAGTTGATGTGCAGTCCATGGATCAGGTACGAGAAGAATTGCTTTCAGGGACAGAATCATAGAAAGTCCAAACCCATGGAATGCAGGAATCACAGCCAAATAATCCCTGACCGATGGCAGAGATTGGCCGAGCAAAGACTGGGCATCCTTTGTGATGCTTTCAGAGACTGTCTACTTGGAAGTTTTTTGAATGCACCTTAGATCTTACAGGGGAAATTTTAGGTACCTCCACCTTTTTTAACTTCATTGCTGGATTCTTAACATTGCCCATGGGAAGAAAATATTTTCCTTCTCTCCTTTCAGGGTGTGGTGACATTTGAAGAGGTGGCCGTGCATTTCACAGAGGAGGAGTGGGCTCTGCTGGATCCAGACCAAAAATGTCTGCATAGGGAGGTCATGGAGGAGAATTATTGGAATCTGGTCTCCTTGAGTAAGCAACCCTCTTTGCCTTCTGCACATCTTATGGCCTAGACTATAAGCTTAGTTGCTAATACAGTGGTACCTTGGTTCTCAAACTTAATCCGTTCTGGAAGTCTGTTCCAAAACCAAAGTGTTCCAAAACCAAGGCACGCTTTCCCATAGAAAGTAATGCAAAATGGATTAATCTGTTCCAGACTTTTTAAAACAACCCCTAAAACAGCAATTTAACATGGATTTTACTATCTAACGAGACCATTGTTCCATAAAATAAAAGCAATAAACAATGTATTGCAGTCACACAATCAGTCAATCAGTAGCTGAACTGGGTTCCACACAGTCAGAAAAACAAAAGAGCCACAAAAACGCAAAATAAATAGCAAAAACAGACAGACCTTAGCGTAACACTCAAAAAGGAGCACGTTCGGCTTCCGAAAAAAGTTTGCAAACAGGAACACTTATTTCTGGGTTTGCAGTGTTTGGGTTCCAAGTTGTTTGAGTACCAAGGTACCACTGTACGGAGTGAGGGCCCGTCTGCACTTTACACTACAAGCACTGGCGGAGGAAGAGGAGTGCGGGGGGAGCGCAGTGCCCCCGGCAGCGTGATCCTGGTGGGGTGCCATCACGGCTGCCTCCCCGCCCATGCTGGGTGCCACGCCCCGCAGGCGGCGCACCACGCCCCCAGGACATGCGCCACGCCCCGTGGGTGGCATGCCACATCCCCGGGACACGCATCAGCCCTGCTCCCACCTGCTTTCCGCCCCCCAGTGCTGGAGCATGAAGTATTGTACCACTTTAAACAGTAAATCTTCTTGAAAACCAACACCTTACTGTTTAATGAATAGCACAGTTAGTAGGGTTTCTTTCCTGATTTGAAAGATCCATTTCTTACCAGTTTTCTCTTTCTGTTCCTCCAGGGGGTGGGAGAGGAAACAGAGAAGCGTGTGAGCAGCAGAGCAGGAAAACTGAAACAAAGAGGAAGCTTGTTGATTTCCAGAGCTGTGACTGCTCAGAAATCCGAGTGCATGAAGAGCGTTGCCAAGCAAGCAAAGGGAATAATATTCCGCTACGTGAAGATGGCGCAACTGGCAAAGCGGGCATTAGAGCACATCAGAGAATCCACACAGGGGAGAAACTGTATAGATGTGCCGAGTGTGGAAAGAGTTTCACCGAGAGCACAAGCCTAGTGAGACACCACAGGATCCACACGGCGGAGAAACCATATGTGTGTGCGGAGTGTGGCAAGAGCTTCACTCTGAGCACAACCCTGAGAAGGCACTACAGGATCCACACCGGGGAGAAGCCGTACACGTGCTCGGAGTGCGGAAAGCACTTCAGCCAACGAACGAACCTGATCTCCCATCAGAGGACCCACACCGGCGAGAAGCCCTACCGATGCTCCGAGTGCGGCAAGAGCTTCAGTACGAACATAAGCTTGACGTCGCACCAGAGAATCCACACTGGGGAGAAGCCGTACACGTGCTTGGAGTGCGGAAGGAGCTTCACCGAGAGCACAACCCGCACAAGACACCAGAGAATCCACACGGGCGAGAAGCCGTATCGGTGCACCGAGTGCGGAAAGAGCTTCAGCGTTACTGCGAGCCTCGTGAGGCACTACCGGATCCATACCGGAGAAAAGCCGTACAAATGCTTGGTGTGCGGAACAAGATTCAGCCACATGAACACCCTTACCTCACACCAGCGAACTCACATCGGGAAATAAAAATCGTATTGGAATCATGGAATCTTATATTTGTGTGTTCTACTGATGGAAGGTACTCTAAGATAAAATTTAATTGGGCCACAAATCTCTTGCTGGAAGGAAAAGAATATGGCGGCTGTGATAAGAACGCTGCAGAGATTCTGTGATTTGGAATGGAGTACAGTCATACCTCGGGTTGAAGTAGCTTCGGGTTGAGCATTTTCAGGTTGTGCTCTGCGGCGTCCTGTTAGTAACAGAGCGCGTTACTTCTGGGTTTCGCCACTCGCGCATGCGCAGATGCTCAAAATGATGTCACTTGCACGCGCAGACACAGGTTGCATTCGCTTCAGGATGCGAACAGGGCTCTGGAACGGATCCCGTTCGCATCCAGAGGTACCACTGTATTAAATCTTCAGCACGTTTGAAAACTGTCCACCTTTTCCAAGGCTGAGGGGGCAATGGCGAAGATCTGCGACATGTTTTACCAGTGAGACAGAATGGTTTCTAGCAGACTGTCACCTGTTCTGAGACATCGAAGCAAGGGATGGAGAGATAAGACCTCTGAGAAACTTCGAGATTCAGTTCTGCCCAAAGCCACGATGGGAGAAAACAACATCTGGGAAGTGAAAGAGACAATATCATATATGGAGAGAAGGAATCTCCATGGACATAAGTTTTCACACGCATGGCAGAATAAAGATAATAGTTTGAGTTCCTCACTTGAAGCTTTATAAATTTATATAACATCATGAACGGAAATAATTAATTATGTAGCTGTTGACGGAGGGATTGTTATTATAACTGAAATGTAACTGACATTAACGAAGGTCATGGAACGCAGTGATATAAGATCGGAAATGCACCCAAACCACCATGCAGGGAGCCACTTTAATTAAAATGTATTAACTGGAAGTTGATTGGCACTTTGATAATTGGAAAACTAATTTTTAAAATATATATATATATATTTTAAAATGGATTGAGGTCCATTTGAAGACCAGCACATTTGGGTGGTTGGCAGAGTTCAGTGGGAAAGGATTTCCGAAGCTGTGGGGACCTCCGTAAAATGGCCCTATCCCTCAATTCCACTAATGTGATATTTCTTAACCCAAGCTAGTAGGGTAACAGCTTCAAGCAAATCCCAGTCCACCTCTTCAGGCCTTCGTCTTTCTCCTTGGCGAACACTCCCTAGCCCAGGGGTCAGCAAACTTACCGCGCCTTGGGCCGGTGTCTCCAGCGCTGATCGTGCAGCGGGCCAGAGGGTGGGGGAGCGTGTGCTCATATGCGTGCGCGCACCCTATCTCCGGTGCACTTCCGGGTTGGAGGAGCACCAGAAATAGCTTGTGCACACATGTACGGGCCTCCTCCAACCCGAATGTGCACTGGAAATAACACTTGTGCATGTGCAAATAACACTTGCGCATGTGCACAAGCTATTTTCGGTGCTCCTCCGACCCGGAAGTGGGCAGTGGCGCGACGCAGTGCTGGTAAGAGTGGGCGGTGGCAGCGGGTAGTGGTGGTCGCCGCGGGCCGGATAAACGGGTCCTTCGGGCCTTATCCGGCCCATGGACCTTATGCGAAAAGCACAAATCAACAGCATTTCAAAAACCATTGCCAAAACTTTCAGGAAGGATCCCAGCAGAAAGTAAGTAAACAGTCGCCAAAAGCGCAACCCCCAACACCGTGCAGTTGCCTGCATGACTCTAAGGGGGAAGAAAAGGCTAAGGCGTAAACCTTACACAAATCCAGACTGGAGCCCCTAAGACGGTCAGATGGTGCCTTGCATGTCTCCTTCCAGGCAACTCCTGACGCCAAGCTAGTGCCAAACGTCTTGCTCGGCTTTCCTTTGTTTGGGCAAAAATACAGGACAGGGTGGGATGGTTGGAGGGCATTTTATTTTATTACAATTTATTTCAGCCTAACAGAACAGGTGGCGCTGTGGGTTAAGCCACGGAGCCTAGGGCTTGCCAATCGGAAGGTCAGTGGTTCGAATCCTCACGATGGGGTGAGCTCCCGTTGCTCGGTCCCTGCTCCTGCCAGCCTAGCAGTTCGAAAGCACGTCCAAGTACAAGTAGATAAATAGGTACCACTCTGGTGGGAAGGTAAACGGTGTTTCCATGCATTGCTCTGGTTCGCCAGAAGCGGCTTAGTCATGCTGGCCACAGGAAGCTGTACGCCAGCTCCCTCGGCCAATAAAGCGAGATGAGTGCCACAACCCCAGAGTCGGCTGTGACTGGACCTAATGGTCAGGGGTCCCTTTAGCCTAATTCCACCATGCAGTTGGTGCTGTTGTTTAAGCTTGCTCTGCAACTGGACCTAACGGTCAGGGGTCCCTTTACTTTGCCTTTAGCCTAATTCCAGACATATGGCAACCCTAAGTCCTATGTTGGGCGAAAGATTCCTTTCCAAATCTACAATTCTCTGATTCTCTGATTATTGAATTGTAGAGTTGGAAGGGACCCCAAGAGCCATCTACTCTAAACCCCTTCAGTGCAGCAATAAGAGAGATTAACTGATCGATTGCAGTTTGCAATGTATTAAGCGAGCTAAGCGCAAGGAAGAGCTCATCTGTCACTCAGCTTCCAGCTGTGCAAAGAACTGGACTCTGTTTCCTAGAGAGGCAGGATGTTGTAACAAAAGTGGGGGGGGGGGGGTTGGAAGGGGTGGGCAGACAGACAGACAGACAGGCAGACAATGGTGAAAGGCAGGGAGGGGCAAATAGGCTTGATCAAACTCCCTCGGAGAGGAGGAGGGAGGCTGAAATGCGGAGCAGACAGCGGATTAAGAAAGAGGTGCGGGACGGTGCAAGAGGGAAGGGGCAAGGATTTGCTTTGGGTGCAGGGAGGGGAGAAGGGGTAGTCCCCCCTCTCCATATGCCCCTCCCGAAACCTATAGAAGGGAGGGGTGCTCTGATGCATTGCATGCAACCCGGGTTCAGAATCGCTCCCCCAACAGCTGCGTGGATTTTGCATCCCAGGAGCCTCGTCCCGCCCATCGCCAAGTAAAATTCATGGGGGGGGGGAGAGAAAGATGCATAGGTCTGTGTGCAAAGGAGACCCCCCCCAAGGTTTAGGGAGAAACACCCCCTGCATGATTTCTATTGCACGATCCTATTAGAAGCCCCACCCCCAAATACGGAGCTGGGAGTGGGTGGGGGGCTTGGTGCAGAGAAAGCAGCCTTGCTGGGACGGGGAGGGCAGAAGAGGAGGGGGCAAGGTGCTCTTTCACCCTGCCCGGCCCCCCCCCCCCCCAAGAAGGAAAGGACAGCATTACCATCCCAATGCCACCAAATTGCATCATCGGGTCCCTTTCCAACTCTACCATCCTGTGATTTGGGTGTTCCTTTTCTGAAGCTTTTCCAAATCTTTGATGACAGGGCAGCCCTGAGAGTCTCAGAGGTGGCCAAGTTTTCAGCAGCATGGAATCTGTGGGACCTTCTCTTGGTTCTCGGGATGAAGTGGGAGGAGACCCTCAGGTGCAGCCGCCTCAGGTAAGGGAAGGAGAACTGGGATGCAGGAGGGAAGAGACACATACCATTTTCAATAGTAGTCAAACATACTTTTACATCTTATTCAATTTTTTTTGACTTCTATCAGTCCTGTCTGAAAATTTTCCAGTCTAATCTCTTAGTATGCATTTCTTATTTTCCCTATTACATTCCAAACTCATAACCAATATCTCTATCTTTTTCTACTTGGTAACACTTCGTATATTTCTCCTTACAAAACGTCTTGTAGTCCTACTAGCGTACTTTGTTGATTACAGTTGCTCTTCAAATAATTCATAGACTTCTTCCAATCTTCTGTAAATCTCTGGTCCTGCAGGTTTCAAATCCTTCCTGTCATTTTGTCTAATTCTGTGTAGCCCATTAATTTCGTCTGCCATTCTTCTTTCGTCGGAATTTCTTCTTGCTTCCATTTCTGGGCTAACAATGCTCTTGCCACTGTTGTTGCATATAAGAACAGTTTGACATCTTGTCTGTTAATGTCTTGGCCTATAATACCAAGTAAAAATGCTTCTGGGTTGTTGTTTTTTAAAATGTATATTTCAACATCCTTTTCATTTCATTATATATCATTTCCCAGAAGTTCTTTACTTTCTTACATTCCCACGGCACATTTCATGTTTTAGGATCTAGGAGAAGCTCTGTTTTCTTCTTCTTCTTCTTCCAGGCCCTCTTGACCTTCGAGGAGGTGGCTGTGCGTTTCACAGAGGAGGAGTGGGCTCTGCTGGATCCGGACCAGAGAGCTCTGCACAGGGAAGTCATGGAGGAGAATCACAAGGCGGTGGCCTCTCTCGGTAAGAATTCTTTTCTGCCCCTTCTTGATAGATAGGTATCGTCGGTGTGAATATGCTATTTTTGCCACTTAAACCTGCAGTGCAGTGATGCTGTGATGAAAAGGGGTGTTTGGGCCATGTGTGCCAGATAAGAAAATAAGAGCCCTGCTTAATAATAATAATAATAATAATAATAATAATAATACTAGATGCCTGTAGGAAAGCCACAAGCAGAAGCAGATAAACACACTGGCTCTTTCCTGCGGTTTCCAACAACTGGTATTCAAACACACGCATTCTTTATTACAGTCCAAAGACTGGTATATAGGGTAAATCTCTGTCATAGGGAAAACATGTAATCTAGCTTTGGTATATTGTCTGTGATAACTGGGCACTGACAAATTCGTAAGATATGAAGGTAATTGAAAACCATGCCCATACTGAAACGGTCCGCAGGTTACATGTGATCGAGAGCGAAGATGGCTGCGTTCAATATTCCGCAGCCCATAGGTATTTGGAAGCAATAGGCAGGTGGGACTTTGGTTTGATCCAGCCCAGCTCTTGTTTTAAAGAGGAGAGGTGGCCTGCAGGTTGAACCTCCCCTTCCACCTGCCCAGCTGTTTCCCCAAAGTTAAATGTCCGGCTTGGCTTTCAAATAACAGCTGCCTGGAGGAGACCTGAAGAGTTTAGTAGTCAAAAGTAACAGCCTTCCCTGTTTTCCTTGAAAGAATCAGAGCTCAGTTCCAACTGGGGAAAAGGAGAATATCTGCTCATCCAAGACCTCAAAGAAGAGGAGGAAAGGACATTAGCAGGTTAGTCCTTAGGTGTGTCGTTGGGCCCTTTGTGGAACTGACTAATTTATCTCCTGTTCCCAATGATCCTAGAATCCTAGAATCCTAGAATCATAGAGTTGGAAGAGACCACAAGGGCCATCGAGTCCAACCCCCTGCCAAGCAGGAAACACCATCAGAGCACTCCTGATGATTTTGCCCCTGATGATTTTGCCCCTATTACTCTTTTTCACTTGGCACCCAATCATAGCTCAGTTGGCTAGAGCGCAGTGCTGATAATGCCAAGGTTGCAGGTTCGATCCTGGTACGGGACAGCTGCATATTCCTGCATTGCAGGGGTTGGGCTAGATGACCCTCGGGGTCCCCTTCCAACTCTACGATTCTGTGATTCTACGATCTCCAGCCTGGGTGCTTCAGTATGACAGCAGGCCAGGAAGAACGGCAGATTTCATGCTAGGGATCATTAGGAAAACAACCAAAAATAAAACTGGCAATATCCCAGTGCCATTATATAGACCCATGGGGCAGCTGCATTGGGAGCACTGTGCCCAGTTCTGGTCGCCTGACCTCAAAAAGGATATTGTAGAGTTGGAAAAGGTTCAGAAAAAGGGCAGCCAAAACAATCAAACAATGAAGACAGGGAAGGTCCTGTGTGAGTGTCTGGAGGTGGTTGGAGGATGGATGGCGGCTAACAGATTGAGGTTGAATCCTGACAAGACAGAAGTACTGTTTTTGGGAGACAGGGAGCGGGTGGGTATGGGGCATTCCCTGGTCCTGAATAGGGTAACTGTGCCCCTGAAGGACCAGGTGCTCAAGCTGGGAGCCATTTTGGACTCACAGCTGTCCATGGAGGCGCAGGTTAACTCTGTGTCCAGGGCAGCTGTCTACCAGCTCCACCTGGTACGCAGGCTAAAACCCTACCTGCCCGCAGACTGTCTCGCCAGAGTGGTGCATGCTCTAGTTATCTCCCGCTTGGACTACTGCAGCGCGCTCTACGTGGGGCTACCTTTGAAGGTGACCCGGAAACTGCAATTAATCCAGAATGCGGCAGCTAGACTGGTGACTGGGAGTGGCCGCCGGGACCACATAACACCGGTTCTGAGAGATCTGCATTGGCTCCCAGTATGTTTCCGAGCACGATTCAAAGTGTTGGTGCTGACCTTTAAAGCCCTAAACGGCCGTGGTCCTGTATACCTGAAGGAGCGTCTCCACCCCCATCGTTCTGCCCGGACACTGAGATCCGGCGCCGAGGGCCTTCTGGCGGTTCCCTCATTGCGAGAGGCCAAGTTACAGGGAACCAGGCAGAGGGCCTTCTCGGTAGTGGCGCCCGCCCTGTGGAACGCCATCCCATCAGATGTCAAAGAGATAAACAACTACCTGACATTCAGAAGACATCTGAAGGCAGCCCTGTTCAGGGAAGTTTTTAATATGTAACGCTGTACTGTTTTTAACACTCGATTGGGAGCTGCCCAGAGTGGCTGGGGAAACTCAGCCAGATGGGTGGGGTATAAATAATAAATATTATTATTATTATTATTATTATTATTATCATCATCATCATCATCATCATCATCAAGGGGAAGAAAAGTTGCTTTATTCCCTTCCCAGATGTTTGGCTGTTCTCTCACCCCACTCTCTGATATGGGATTTCTGAATACTCTGTGCTCAAAAGTAACAAATCATGTCATTTTTTAGAATGTATTTTACTGGTTTTCCACAATAGTGAACACAAGCAAAACAAAACTTGTAATGCAGGTTTCCACTTTGTCAGTGACATCAAATAAAATTAAAGTAGATATGAAGGCATTTCCACACCAGCCATGTCTTTTTCTCCCCCTGGAAGAACCGGACTTCATTTCCTGTTGGGAAGAAGGAGAAGATGAACTTATCCAGGACCCCAAAAAAGAGGTGGCAGAGGAGACATCATCAGGTAGCTGCTTAGTTGTGGAAATCGTTGTTAAAGATAGAAGAGCGAAGCACGTAGAAGGGCAAGCCTTGTGGAAGCAGGGCCAGCATGTCTTCTGCGAGGGAAAGTCCTGTCTCACAATCCTGTTCAAGTTCTTTGAGTATCAGAAAGCTTATAGATAGATAGCAGTGATCCCATTGACCTAGTGTACTTCGGCTTTCTCTTTGTAAACTGCTTTGAGAGTCCCCCCCCCCAAAAAAACAATCAAGCAGTGTATAAATTTAACAAAATAAGCAAGCTTTCAACAAATGGAAGTATCATGGAGATTTTCCTGGTGTAGCAAAGACACAGTGCAAAGATGAGCTTTTAATCACTGCATCTTGCTTGGGTTTAACTCGCACAATTTCAACCAGCCTTTCCCCAGCCACGTAGGGTTGAAATTGTGCAAGTTGTATTCACGTAAGATGCGACTGTATGGTACTTTATGGTACCCATTTGTCAAAGAAGTACCCTCCGAATTCTTCCAGCGCCTCGTTATTTCAAGCCTGGCTGCTAGCAAAAGTGGACATTATAGGGTTGTCCAATTATGGCTCTCATGTTGTAGGTCCTGATCCAGGGATCTCCTACCCACCAATCTCTGTTTTAGTGCTGCCACCCTCTCCAATGGCTCTGCAGCCTCTGTGTCTTGATGGCTACTGGACTCGGCGGGTCATGATAGGGATGTTGAAATAAAGGGAAGCAGCCAATTGCTTTTGATATGTTTTGAGACCCTTAGCTCCTGCCTTGCACTACTAACAGGATTTCTGCCCCTCTCCAAACAGGTGGACAGGACAAGGAGGATTCTGTACCTCCATCAGAAGCCATCAGGCCTGAAGTAAGAGGGAAGACCTTTGGAAGCAAAGGTCACAAGGAAAACCAGAGGAAGACATCCATTGCTTTTCAGGGTGCAGATGTCCACAAACTCCACATCCCCCAAGGAGATTGTAAAGGAAAGAGGAGGAGAACGTGCCCGGCATGTGGGAAAATATTCAAGTTTAAATCGGACTTAAATAAACACTTCAGAACCCACACAGGGGAAAAGCCGTATACATGTAAGGAGTGCGGAAAAGGCTTTAGCAATAGCGGGAACCTTAAAAAGCACAAGCTCCTCCACACAGGGGAGAAACCATATAAGTGCATGGAGTGTGGAAGGAGTTTTACTCAGAGTGGTAGCCTGACGATACACTACCGAACTCACACGGGGGAAAAGCCCTATCAGTGCGCCGAGTGTGGAAAGTGCTTCAGAGTGAGTTCGAAGCTGACTTCCCACTACAGAACTCACACAGGGGAGCCATATAAATGTGCGGACTGCAGGAAGAGCTTCAGCACAAAAGGAAACCTTTGTAAACATCAGAGAATCCACACTGGGGAGAAGCCGTATAAATGCACCGGCTGCGGGAAGAGCTTCAGCAATAAAGGAAACCTTTGTAAACATCAGAGAATCCACACAGGAGAGAAGCCATATATATGTACAGAATGCGGGAAGGACTTCAGTGACAGCACAAGCCTTACTTTCCATAAAAGAATCCACTCAGGGGAGAAGCCATTCAAATGCGTGGAGTGTGGGAAGAGCTTCAGGATGAGCTCCGGCCTTACCGCTCATCAGAGAACTCACACTGGAGAGAAACCGTATTCATGTGTGGAATGTGGAAAGAGCTTCCGTGAGAGACCAAGCCTCGCTTACCACAGAAGGACTCACACAGGAGAGAAGCCACATAAGTGCGCCGAGTGTGGAAAGAACTTTGCCGAAAGGTCAAGCCTGACTTTACACCAGAGGATCCACACAGGTGAGAAGCCGTACCCTTGTGTGGAGTGCGGAAAGAGCTTCCGAACCAAAGGAAACCTTTGTCAACATCAGAGAACGCACGTAGCTGAGAAGTCCTATAAGTGCCGGAAGTGCGGAGAGGCCTTCAACGACAGCGCAAGCCTCGCTTTTCACAAACGCATTCACTCGGGGGAGAAGCCGTTTCAGTGCGTTGAGTGCGGGAAGAGGTTCCGGGGCCACTCGAGACTTCTCTCCCATCAGAGAATCCACACAGGGGAGAAACCATATCCATGTGTGGAGTGCGGGAAGAGCTTCCGTTGGCTCGAGGTTCTCACTGCTCACAAAAGAACCCACACGGGAGAGAAGCCGTATAAATGCATGGCATGTGGGGAGAGCTTCAGAAACAGAGGGAGCCTTTATAAGCATGAAGGCATCCACGGGAGGGAGAAACCACGCGCATCATCCTTCCCTGACACAACTGCGGATGCCACGGCGCCTGCAGAGACTTTCCACTGCATGCCCACAAGGCTGTCCCCTCCCCAAGGCGCAATGTGCAACGTTTATATTCTCGTTTTCCCTTGACATTTCTAGGAGGGCTAGGAATCCGCCAGTGGCTGAGCCATTGAAGCTGAGGGGGCGGGGCGCAGAAGACAAGGGGCGGAGGGGGTCCCTCTGAAGGGAAGCCTGGGCCCCAAACTCCCCTACGTGGCAGGAAGAATATTCGACTGCCGGTTACGCCTGGGGCAGTCTTTTTAAAATCATTTTTATTGATTTTCCAATAAAAAACATCCATTTAATATATCCAATCATAATACTCCAATTAAAATAAAAAAACTAAAATAAAAAAGACCAAATTATAATCCAAATTATAATTATTAATTCTTCGGGGCTCCCCACAGTCTGCATCTCTAAAGCGTATCTCCACATCTCAGTCCTTCCTCTCCTCATCGTTCCATATTTTTCACGTCTTGGTTTTGATGCTTTGTAATTCCTGTCCACGATTCTCAATCGTGTCAAATATCATGTACTTTCATCCGTCGAATACAGCTTTGTTAGTATATATTTTTCCGACTGTCTTTTTATCAGCGCAGCTTCCTCTGACTCCGTTCCGATCCGGGATGTTGTCCAAATCTGTTATCTGAAGTTTAATGGCGCAGCAACTCCCAATCATTAATTGTCCAAACCTTCCTTTTGAGCTTTATTGAACCACTACCTTCCAAGTTAAATTGTTAAGCAGACCTGTTTGCAATATTACAATGTAGATAAATGTATTCCACAAATATCAGTCATTTGGTGATCGTTCAGCTTTTGGAGACCACACTCTCCCCCAAACGGCCCTGGGGCAGTCTTGAACTTGTCCCCATAATCTGTGGCATCCTGCCTGGATCTACTGTTTCCATGGGCCCAAGGAGTTGAAAGCAATTATTATTGTCATGATTGCAGTTATTGAAGGATTGGAAGGGACCTCCAAAGGCCATGTAGTCCAACCCTCTGCAATGCAGGAATCACAGCTGAAGATTCCCTGGCAGATTCCCAACTTCCATTTAAAAACCTTCAATGAAGGGCAGCCAAGGGAGCTTGTTCCCCTGTTGAATGACTCGTGCCATCAGAAAGTTATTCCTAATGTTTAGTCAGAATTTCCTTTCTTGCAGGGTGGATAAAAATCAATGATTTAATTTAAAAAAAATATAAGATTTTTTTATTTAAATCAGGGTTTTTAAAAAAAAAATCAGATTTTTTTAATATTTAAATTGGATTTTTAAAATAAAATGCTTTTGGACAAAAAAATATTTCTAAAGATAGTTTTCTATCTCAGTTACATTATAGTCCAAAGGCTAATCATCAGGAAATAAGGATTTGTTTGGTTTTCCCCCAAAAAAAATTTTTTGGTTTTCCAAATTTGTAACAAGCATAAACAACAAAAAAGAAAAAAACATTACACTATAACAAACAAACATACAAACATTTATCCTAGCTATTATAATCATACTTTTATTACCATTATTAAATGACTTCCTCAAATCCCTCTAGCTGAGTAGGAAATAAGGATTTGTTTCTAAGTTTTTCATGTGTGCTAAAACTCAGTCTAAGTTATTACAGAAATGACTTCCAATAAAGTACAGCAGGAAAGTTGTCCAAATATAAACAGTTCTCTTATTAAACCTCACAAGAATTTCATAATTATCTATGTGTTTCTAATAGTATAAACAAATCAGTAATTTTTGATAATAGCTGTAAAAAGTACTCTGAAAATTTATTATTCTGAAAACGAAACCGGCATCTGGTTGTAAATATTAAGATTATTACCAGCAAAAATGATTCTTTCTGTAAAAAAATGATTGAAATCCAATCCACCCTGCTGTCTGGTAATTTGAATCCATTGGTTCAGTGTGCAAAGGACTACCTTGGAAGGATGTTTATAAACTGGGGTTGTGTGGCCATGTGCCAGGGATTATTTAGCTGTGATTCCTGCATTGCCGGATGGTTGGACTAGGTGACTCTTAGGGTCTCCCCCCAAAAAAGAGGGGAATTAATGGGCAACCTTTTCCGGAAAACATTTGTACTTCGAGGAGATAAGTGATCTAACTTAGTCTTCTCTTCCTGCCTCTGTTTACTTTCCTTCTCGATCTCTTCGTAAAGTTCTTTGATGGCTGAGGGCAACTTTAGTGCAGGGGTAGGCAACCTAAGGCCCGTGGGACGGATGCGGCCCAATCGCCTTCTTAATCCGGCCCGCAGACGGTCCAGGAATCAGTGTGTTTTTCCATGAGTAGAATGTGTCCTTTTATTTAAAATGCATCTCTGGGTTATTTGTGGGGCATAGGAATTGGTTCATATTTTTCCCCAAAATATAGTCCGGCCCACCACATGGTCTGAGGGACTGTGGACCGCCCCCCCTGCTGAAAAAGGTTGCTGACCCCTGCTTTAATGTATAATCTGGTGGAAGGAAGAAGTGATAATGCAGGGTACCTTCTGACCTTCTCTGATGTTAGACATTGTTTGGAGGGATGTGCAGAGGGGGCTGGCTGGGGAATAATCTGCTGTGGGCAGTTGGGCAAACCATATAGGCTAGCTATCAATACAGTGGTACCTCAGGTTACAGACGCTTCAGGTTACAGACTCCGCTAACCCAGAAATAGTACCTCGGGTTAAGAATTTTGCTTCAGGATGAGAACAGAAATCGGGCAGCGCAGTGGCAGCGGGAGGCCCCATTAGCTAAAGTGGTGCTTCAGGTTAAGAACAGTTTCAGGTTAAGAACGGACCTCCAGAATGAATTAAGTTCTTAACCAGAGGTACCACTGTAATCTGTAAATCAGATGGTTTTGAGGAAGCTTGCGTACGAACTCATGGTCAGAAGCTTGTGCAACCTGAGACCACCTGGGGAGGTCACTTCACCACTTCTTGAGGGCTTCCCAGTGGCAGATCGAAGTGCTTGCTTGGTAAGGTATATAATGCTTGCTGTTTAGAATAAAATCTTTAATCTTCTCACTCACTTGTGTTTGTATTGCTTCTGAATCTCATTAAAAGAACCACCTTGCATTTGGTAATAATAATAATATTTATTTATTTATTCCCCGCCCATCTGGCTGGGTTTCCTCAGCCACTCTGGGCGGCTCCTAACCGAATATTAAAAACACAATACAGCATTAAACATTAAACAGGGCTGCCTTCAGATGTCTTTTAAAAGTAAGGTAGTTGCTTATTGCCTTGACATCTGATGGGAGGGCTTGTTTAACAGATTGTTGTATTTTAATATTTTGTTGGAAGCCGCCCAAAGTGGCTGGGGAAACCCAGCCAGATAGGCAGGGTATAAATAAATTATTATTATTATTATTATTATTATTATTAAGGAACTAAAGTATTTACCATTTACCAGGTTGAGCAATGATTGACCATTATCAGGTATCCTGACAGACAGATTTTCTGCTGTAGACTGCCCCCTGTGATGTATGTAAGAATTTTTTTGGGGGTGTGGCGGTCTTGAGCTACAGGGTGGGCAGTTTTAAAAGTCTCTATCATGGGTAGGCAAACTAAGGCCCGGGGGCAGGATCCAGCCCAATCACCTTCCAAATCCGGCGCACGGATGGTCTGGGAACCAGCGTGTTTTTACATGAGTAGAATGTGTCCTTTTATTTAAAATGCATCTCTGGGTTATTTGTGGGGCATAGGAATTCGTTCATTCCCCCCCCCTCAAAACATAGTCTGGTCCCCCACAAGGTCTGAGGGACAGTGGACTGGCCCCCTGCTGAAAAAGTTTGCTGACCCCTGGTCTACATAGGGGCTTGCACACCTTTGTTCTGGGTTCCTCTCCTCCCTCCCTGCGTGGGGGGGGAGTGGGGGACCCTGTTGCAAGTTTAATAAAGATCAGGCTTACTAGCTGCTTTGCTTCTGGGAGGGCATGCCACAGGGCGGGTGCCACCACCAAGAAGGCCCTCTGCCTGGTTCCCTGTAATAATAATTTATTAATAATGAATCTCTTACATATATTGGTAGTTTGCTCAGCTTAACAGATACTTGCCAGGCTGTATTTGCAAAGGGAGGTTTAAGCCTCTGCAGTCCAAAGACAAATAAAAAGCTTTTCCCGTTTCCTTCCCCCTTGCAGAGAAATATTTGAGGTCAATTTGGGAGAGTCAAAATAGCTTCAGGATTGCTTTCCCAGACTGTTTCAGACACTATACTTATGCATGTGTGTTTGCCTTGTACATTTATGAACAGCAGCAGTCCCA
This sequence comes from Podarcis filfolensis, assembly GCF_964270895.1. Lineage (NCBI taxonomy): Eukaryota > Metazoa > Chordata > Lepidosauria > Squamata > Lacertidae > Podarcis > Podarcis filfolensis. The sequence continues at coordinate 136,927 of NW_028149485.1, forward strand.
TATGCTCAGAGACTTTTCACCTGTTCATTGGGGGAGATAGGAAGCTCAGAGCACTTGTTCTTTAGATGTCCCTTTTATGAAGAGGCACGTAGTGAGACCATTGATCCCCTGCTGGTGAGGCTTGCTGACCTCCTGGAAAAGCAAAAATCTGACCTTTTCCCGTTAGGCAAAGATCATAAGACGACCCGGACGGTCGCCAGATTCTGTGTACAGACCTGTAGGCGCAGACCACCCCCGACCCAAACTGGTTTAAGAAAACCCCCAAACTCGGTTCCATGGGTGACTCTGGGTCAGCTCTCTACCGTAGCTTATCTTAAAGTTTTAAGTGTCTATATGCTTATCGCATTTATACATTTTAAATTTCTTGTTGTACATGGTTTTAAATACAGTTACAGATAGGTAGCCGTGTTGGTCTGCCATAGTCAAAACAAAAAAAATTTTTTTTTTTCCTTCCAGTAGCACCTTAAAGACCAACTAAGTTAGTTCTTGGTATGAGCTTTTCGTGTGCATTTTTTTTTGTTTTGACTATGGTTTTAAATGTTTGTTTTCCTTCTGGGATTGTACCCCCAAGTGTGTTTTATAAGCTGGTCTCCGACCGTAATAAATTATCTGTCTAACAGCAGGAAGGAAATAAGGTCGGGAGGGGGCCATGGTCGGAAAAAGGCTGAGGGACACTGGGCTCCATGGGGGGGTCCCCTTCCCACTATATTTCTAGGTCTCTGCTTGCAGGGAGGGGGCAATCTCCTGCCCCACCCCGTCCCCCTCGGTCAATGAACTTTCTTCCTAGAGAGGCAGGAAGTGACGGAGCAGGGCGGGGGGGGGGGTAGAGGCAATGTTGGAGGGGTGGGGTCTCCATGCACATCCCCGGAAGAGAAGGAGGTCTGCAAAAGAGGAGGGAAAAGGTGCAACATTTCGGGGGGGGGGAGATTTGGGGTGCAGGGAGGGAGAAGAATTTGCATTTCCTCCCCATGAATCTACAAACAGGGCAGGAGGGAGGGCAGGAGGGGGGAAGGTGAGGGGGGGATGAAAGCAAGGAAGGGCTGCCCCCCCTTTCCCTCTGGGAATCAGGAGAGGCAATGTGCAATCGGCTGCAAAAGGGGGGGCAATTTGGAGGGGAGAGGGTCTCCATCCTCATTGGGGGGGGGTATTTGGGGATGGGGGTTGGTAGAAGGATTTGCTTTCCCTCCCCCTGAATCTACAAACAGGGCAGCTGGGAAAGGAGGCGGGAGGATTGGGGGGGGCGAGAAAGGAAAGCAAGGAGGGGTCTCGCTCTTTTCCTGTGGGAATCAGTGGGGGGGGGGAGGCGTGATAAAGGCCACCCTGTTGCAAAGTGCCTCCCCCTCCCGCAACAGGGTTTGCATTGCAATATCCTTTTTGAAGCGCAGAGATAAACCAGCCTCCTGGTGGGGAGGGGGGGGGAGACATTTTGCTGCCTCAGACGAACCAGAGAAGGGCACTCCCCCCCACCCCCACCCCTGCAACCTGACTGGGACACTGAACCAGTTGTGCCAGTTTCACCCCACGACTATGGGTCCCCATAGTGTGAGAGCCAGTGTGGTGTAGTGGTTAAGAGTGGTAGTCTCGTAATCTGGGGAACCGGGTTCGCGTCTCCGCTCCTCCACATGCAGCTGCTGGGTGACCTTGGGCCAGTCACACTTCTCTGAAGTCTCTCAGCCCCACTCACCCCACAGAGTGTTTGTTGTGGGGGAGGAAGGGAAAGGAGAATGTGAGCCGCTTTGAGACTCCTTCGGGTAGTGATAAAGCGGGATATCAAATCCAAACTCTTCTCCCCAGGGCTGTGGCTGCCATGCAGCATGCATGGCCCTGGCACCGAAATATGTGGGTGCCCGGCCCCTTCATGGTAGGGGTAGGTGCTCAGGGACCCAGGGAGCTGGCACCTATGCACTGAAAGTCACCAGGGGATATCCCCCCCCCATCTTAGACCCAGCCTCCTAACCCATTTTTGTGTATTTCTGCACACTGAGCCTGGAACACCCCCCTCCCTTGGCCTCCTGCATCAGGGAGCCGGTCTGGGCGGAAGGGGAGAGAGAGTCAGATACACAAATACTTACACCAAAAGTCAATAGTTTCTGTTTCTGTTGTCATAATCTTAAGTGTTCCAGAGCTCTTGTAATTAGAATTTGGGAGTATTAATTTATTATTATTGGTATTTGTACAGTATTTGTAAAACGTATGCTCTCTGTGTAAATGTCTCCCACTCTAAATAAATCCGCCTTTCTATGAACTGCTCTCAGACCTCCGGGTATAGGGTGGTATATAAATTCAATCAATAATAATAATAATTTCTGCATTTTTCTCCTAAAAGAGCTGCTCCCTGCATTGAAGTGCATCGTGGCAACAGCTGAGAGCATCCCAGAAGTGGCCCAGTTTACGCCTCCTCCTCCTCCATCCTTTCCACTGGCAACGCAATGGCCTCCGAGACCCCCTCTGAACAGTCTCTTCTCAAAGGTGGAGTGGAAATAGGAGCCAGGCAGCTTCCTCAGGTAGGGAAAGAGCAACGGGAGCAGGGAGGAGGGAAGAGGCACAGATGGGACCACCCAGCCTCCCTCTGTGTTGAGTGGGGTTGATGGGGATCTAAGATAAGCTCTGTTTTTTTCTCCTTCTTCTTCTTCTTCTTCTTCTTCTTCTTCTTCTTCTTCTTCTTCTTCTTCTTCCCCTTCTTCTTCTTCTTCTTCTTCTTCTTCTTCTTCTTCTTCTTCTTCTTCTTCTCCTCCTCCTCCTCCTCCTCCTCCTCCTCCTCTTCCTCCTCTTCTTCTTCCAGGCCCTCTTGACCTTTGAGGAGGTGGCTGTGTTTTTCACAGAGGAGGAGTGGGCTCTGCTGGATCCAGGCCAAAGAGCTCTGCACAAGGAAGTCATGGAGGAGAATTATGAGATGGTGGCCTCTCTAGGTAAGGGCACATTTTTATTCCTCTTGGCTGCTAGACGTTGGAGGTGTGAACCTGCTGTTTGAGCCATCTATTCATGCCATGTCTTCCTATTTGGCGACCCCTCGTAGCTGAGTAAGATGGTCTTCCATGAACATGGTCTTTAAGGTATGTGCATAAGTGACTGTAGATTCCAATTCTGGATCCACACATCCTTCCACAGTGGGGAGATAGGTTTCTGGGCGGGAGTTAATCACAGTGAGGGTTTACCAAACGTACTTTCCTCTTAACTTCTCCCTTTCATCCCGAGTTTCTGCTTCTTCAAAGCTAATGACGCCTTTGCTAAAGGCTATTCTCCAATTGGAGCACTCCCAGGCCAGTGTTTCCCAATTTTCTGTGCTTATACTGCATATTTTTAGATGTGCCTTGAGAGTGTCTTGAAGCCTCTTTTGTTGCCCACTGATATATCAATTTCCATTCTTAAGTTTGGAATAGAGTAGTTGCTTTTGAAGACAATAATCAGGTATCCAAACAACATGACCAGCCCAATGAAGTTGATATTGAAGATTGTAGTTTATAGCAACTCTGTACTTTTGTCAGTAAGCTGATATTGTGGTATGAATTGCAAAAAAAATCCTGTGTTTTACTTATTCCACAGGGTAAAAATGGTGGCATATGGTTTGCTGGTCAGTGTCATTTATAAACTTTTAATGGGCCACCAGATACTTTGCTGTCTTTGTTTCACAAGATTAATATTTTTGAATATTTTTATAGCCCCATATGACATAAACAGCACTTCTGTTTTACTTATTCCTCATAACAGAGACTCTGATACTCAAGTCTGAGCTCATCTTGTCGCTTGGAACAGAAAAATACAGGGATGTTGTCCTGGACCAATTCAGAGGTACATACTTCCACTTTGCTGTGAGACTATAACTTTCTATGTCTCCTTTCAGTGTGTAGGAATATAAAAAGAGCCTTTTTGGATCAGAACGAGGGCCCATCTTTTCCAGCATCCTGTTGCAGGTTTAGGTGATGTGAACAGCTGGTTGGAAAGTATCAGTGAGATATTACATATCAGGGAGGAAGGAGAAAACTGAATACAGAGGTGTAGCATTTTCACAGGAGGGGGAAGATGGGGAAAGTGTCCCCCTCCAGAGGTTGCTGCACTACAACTCCCATCATCCCTGGTCATTGGCCATGTTTACTTGGGTTGATGGTACTTAGAGTCCAACCACATCTGGAGGGCCATAGATGCCTCATCTCAGCATAGAAGGTTTCTCTTGGTGCTCAGTGTTACATGGGAATTGAAGGTAGAACTGGATACTAGGGGTTATTGAGGCTATTTTTTAGATTTCCTTTCCTAAAAATGTACATAGGAGAGGGAGGAATGCTGGAGGTGTTGAAATAATAGAAGGTGGTGATTGGTCTTGCTGTGTGTTAAGATCTCTTGTTCTCTTCCTTGAATACCTAACAATATTTTCTTATCTTCCACCCGCAACACTTTAAACCAGGTGATGGAGAAGACAATCAGAATTTTGAGGGGCCATCAGTGAAGTACTTCAGCATGAGTGAACACCTTAGCACACAACTACAAACTAACACAGAGGAGAAACCCTTTAAATGTATGGAGTGCGGAAAGAGCTTCAGTAAAAATAGAAATCTTAGCGCACATCAACGAATTCACACAGGAGAGAAACCATATAAATGTATGGATTGTGGGAAGGGCTTCATTGATAGTGGAGCTCTTACAAGACACCAACGAACTCACACAGGGGAGAAACCATTTCAATGTATGGAGTGTGGAAGCAGCTTCAGTGAAAATGGAAGTCTTGCCCGACATCAACGAACTCACACCGGGGAGAAACCATTTAAATGTATGGAGTGTGGGAAGAGCTTCAGGGATAGGGGAAAGCTTACTGTACATCAACGTATTCACACAGGGGAGAAACCATTTAGATGTATGGAGTGTGGGAAGAGCTTCAGTCAGTATTCACACATTACTATTCATCGGAGAACTCACACAGGGGAGAAACCATATAAATGTATGGAATGTGGGACAGGTTTCATTGAGAGTGGAGCTCTTTCAAAACATCAACGAACTCACACAGGGGAGAAACCATATAAATGTTTGGAGTGTGGAAAGAGTTACACTGAAAGTGGGTCACTTACAAAACATCAGCGAACTCACACAGGGGAGAAACCATATAAATGTTTAGAGTGTGGGAAGGGTTTCAGTCAAGGGGGGAAACTTACTGTACATCAACGGACTCACACAGGGGAGAAACCATATAAATGTTTGGAGTGTGGAGAGTCCTTCATTTGTAGTAGGAAACTCATTGTGCACCGACAAAGTCATACCGGGGAGAAACCATTTAAATGTAAGGATTGTGGGAAGGGCTTCAGTGAAGGTGGAAAACTTACAAGACACCTACAAACTCATACAGGGGAGAAACCATTTAGATGTATGGATTGTGGGAAGGGTTTCATTGAGAGAGGAGCTCTTGCAACACATCAACGATCTCACACAGGGGAGAAACCCTTTAAATGTATGGAGTGCGGAAAGAGCTTCAGTCAAAATGGAAGACTTACTGTACACCAACGAATTCACACAGGGGAGAAGCCATATAAGTGTATGGATTGTGGGAGGTGCTTCAGTGAGAGTGGAACTCTTACAAGACATCAGCGATCTCACAGAGAAGCAACAGTTTAAATGGAAAAAGTGTGGAAAGTGTTTCAATTATAATGGAGTTATTAACACCTATGGACTCTCACAGGGAAGAACTCATTTATATGTATGGAGTGTGCCAAGTTTTTCCCACAGAGTTCACTTTGTCTCTCATATCAACAAACTCATATAGGGAAAAATCATTTGTAAATGCATGGAGTGTGTTTGATGTTCTGGTGTTTGTATGGAAAGTTGTACATATATGTATTAAGACAATGAAGGTAAATGTCTCATAATAGTAAGTATAATGAAATACACAATCTACAGTTAGGGATGTGCAGAATGTGACCCTGGAGTGCTCATTGTGAGTGAAAATGGGCTGAGAGTCCGTTGATATTTGGTCTTTGGCAGAGAGAGTTGAGAATGGAGAGTTGGGAAAAGTAGAACACAACAGTGGTGTTTAGGAAGCAGGATTGGCTCTGGAATCCTAGAACTGTAGTCGAAACAAAATAATAAAATTCCTTCCAGTAGCACCTTAAGAGACTAACTAAGTTTGTTATTGGTATGAGCTTTCGTGTGCACGCACCAAGCTCATGCCAATAAACTTAGTTGGTCTCTAAGGTGCTAATGGAAGGAAATTTTTTATTTTGCTTTGACTACGGCAGACCAACCTGTAACTAGAACTGTAGAGTTGAAAGAGACTCCAAGGGTCTTCTAGTCCAACTCCTTGTTACAAGAACAACAGCATAAATCTTTTTTATAGTTGCAATAAAGGAACAATGAAAATGCAGAAAGACTGAAATGCATAGTCTTATGTGCACAAAGTAATCCTTAAACTATCCTACGTTGTTTATGTTTTATAAATTCATTGTTTTACAATACCTTCTCATTCATGGCTACATGTCATGTTCAGAAGTCCCCCCTCCCTTTTTGGTAGCTCACCAATGAGAATTAATGAGCAGTTGATAGATTTCTGCTCTTTTTATTACCGTATCGTGTTACTAGAACAAACAGGCAACTCCACACAAGGATAGCAGTTCTTATCCACGTCCAACGGGATGTCCCTTCCCCACTTCTTCTTCGTTCTCTGACAGGCTCATATCTCAGAGAGTGGGGGGGGTGAGGGAGTTCCCCCCACTCTGATTGATGTATTGCTCAGCTGCCTCTCTCCTTCCTGTTGCCTAGCTACTATCTCAAAGCTGGGTAGCTCCTGTCTCAACTGTGCAGCCCCTGAATCTGCCTGTCTCTCTGCATTGTGAAACTCTGGAAGGGCAGGGAGGACTTCCCTCTCCTCTTCTGTTAGAAGCTGATCTTCCTGAAATTGCATTCCCCAGTCCTCTGATTCACACCAGCCCCTGACACTAAACTGCAAAGTGGACAAAATCCCTGGTGGCAGCAGGAACAAAGGAGGTGCTGAAGGAAAGAACCAATATGGGGAGGGAAGGTGGCACAGGGAAATGTGGGCATTGTCAGTGGTTTCAGGAGAGTCATTTCCCTGTGGAGAGAGGAATCTCTGCCCCCATAACTGGCCCATCTTTCAGAAATCTGTAGAAAGAGCAGGCAGTATAGGAGGCTGAAAGTTCACCTGGAGCTGCTTCTCCCTTTGCCGGCATTGAGCATTTGTCCCTGACATGAAGCAGCCACAGCAGGTGCTGCAAGATGCCCACAGTTGGACTTCACCCCCAAAGGCCCCCTCCTCCATCGCCTCCCGAGACAGGCGGATGTCAGCAGGGTCTCTCTGCCTGCCAAGGATTTCACCTGGGACCCCCTTCTGCATGCAAAGCATTGAATTTGAGACCTTAAAAAAAATATGTTTAAAGGTATGGTGTGTGGAAAGTGCTTTAGTCAGAATGGAATCCTTAATGTACACCAACAAAGTCATATACGGGAGAAACCATTTAAATGTATGGAGTGTTGAAAGAGCTTCACTAAAGGTTTACAACTGAACATACATCTATGAACTCACACAGGGGAGAAACCCTTTAAATATTTGGAATGTGGGAAGTGCTTCAGAGAAAGGTGGAAACTTACTGTTCATGAACAAACTCACACACAGGAAAAACCATTTAAATGTATGGAGTGTGAGATGTGCTTCCATGAGAGTGGAGCACTTACAAAACACCAAGAAACTCAGAGAAGAAACCATTTAAATGGAAGAAGTGTGGATAGTGCTTCAGTTAAGTTCATCTATGTACAGTAACACCTCTGGTTATGTACCGTCCTCCTTGTGAATGCTTCGGGTAACGAGCTCCACTAACCCGGAAGTAGGTCTCCTGGAAGCAAACTTTGCCCCAAGATGCGAGCACACGCAGCAGGAGGCTCCATTAGCAAAAGCACGCCTCAGGTTAAGAACGGTTTCATGTTAAGAACAAACCTCCGGAACGAATTAAGTTCATAACCAGAGGTACCACTGTGTTCTCATGGGAAAACCCATTTAGATGTATGGAGTGTGTCTAGTGTTCACTTCGTTCTTCACATCAACAAACTCCTATCAACTGTCTTGTAAACAAAAACTGCTCCCTTTCCCTTATGGAGTACACAAGAGCCCTTATAGAGTCCTTTGTGGTTCTCCATTGGTAGGAGAAAATAACACAGGCCAACCAGAGAATATTGAGAACCAAAACAGCTAGTAAGCCTGATTTTTATTAAAGCTGTTGCAACAGGGTGCTCGCCCCACACTCAGAAGAGAGGAGGACGACCCAGGACAAAGGTGTGCCAGCCCTTATATAGACTTTTGAACTGCCCACCCTGTATCTCAAAACCACCCCTCCATACATCATACATACATCACAGAAGGGGTGTAGCCCAGGACCACCCCCTAATTACATCATATGTACATCAGACAAGGGGTGGACTACAACAGAAATCTGAGCGAGTTGTTTTTATCCTGTCTGCCAGGTTACCTGATTGGATTACCTGGGCATCCTGGCCACTCCTTTGTTATGATAACTACTCAGTCCCTGAATCCAGGCCACAGGCTCACCCTATTTATATCTTAAACGTGCCACTGAGACAGGATTTGTGAGCAAAGAAGCAATGGGGAGACTCCCCATTTCCTTCGACTTTGCTGACACAAAAACCTTGCACATAGGCTGTGTAAAAGAACCAGTTTACTACACCCTCTCTCCCCTTATTTCTTTCCCTCCAACTTTTAACTGTATTAAAAAATAACACCAATATCTGAGATAGGATAGATCAGTTCTGGCCTCTTATTGAGGGGATACCCAACACAGATGAGCCGCCAGAATCCCAGGAGGAAGCCCCAAAATCTGCCTTCTAGTTCGGATTTCACACTAATTCCCCAGAACTCAGCCCTGTAAAGCATTTGGGCAATGATCTTTGGCACATAAATCTTAATGTCTGGATTGATTAACTGCCCCCCTTCAAATGGAAAATACCTGTATAGCAGCCCAGTCAAGTGGGCAGGTAAGAACTTGACTGAATTCAGATGGGATCTGCATATTTCAGGTATTGTTGAAGGTACAGACTCAAAAGGTACAAAACATCACTGAATTAGGTTCCAAAATATGAATTAATTCCCCTCAATAAGAGCCAGGTTAATTTGGTCAGTTATTTTTTCCTTGAGTTACAGTCCCTCTCAAACCAACTCCATGTGTTTATGTTAGCTATTTTTTTAGTTCTTTAGAGTGATGTAGCAGTTTCACCTTCAAGCCTGAGTGATGAAGTAGACTCCACATACAAGACCTGAAAATTAACATTTACTTGTCATGGTGACAACAACTGAGCAATTTGTATTATTCATATATATTAAGCCCAAAGCAATGTGTTTCTTTCCCTTGAGCCCAAGAGAGGGTTTAGTCTTTTTACTTTTGAAAACAGTGTATTTCGTAGCAGTGCATTAATCCAGAGGTTTTCAGCCTTTTTGAGTCCTGGCTCCCTTGACCAATTTCCTTCTTTCTGTGGCTCCCCTGTGGGGCTGAGGAGCCCTGTTATGTCCCCCCTTGCCTGCAGAGCTGGTAGCTTCTCACCCCTTTTCAAACACCCTTGTGCAGCGTTCCCTCAGCTTCCTCTCCTCTCTCCTTGGGAATCCTCTGGGCAGCTGCTGCTGTATTCTATGGTCTGCCCCTGCCCCCAAAAGAGGTGCCTCCTCACACTGCCCCACAGGGGCCTGGGAAGAAGATGCTCCCAGTCTTAGTGGCCCAACAGAGACTGGCCAAAGATGAATGTGAGGCCAGCATCTTACCTTGGGAGGCAGCAATGGGTTTTTCCTCTCTGGAAAGCATCCAGCCTCTCAGTCCAAGGTCATGGAGATTCGATCCAGTATACCTGAAGGAGCATCTCCACCCCCATCATTCTACACGGACACTAAGGTCCAGCGTCGAGGGCCTTCTGGCGGTTCCCTCGCTGCAAGAAACTAAGTTACAGGGAACCAGGCAGAGGGCCTTCTCGATAGTGGCACCCACGCTGTGGAACGTCCTCCCACCAGATGTCAAAGAGAAAACCAACTACCAGACTTTTAGAAGACATCTGAAAGCAGCCCTGTTTAGGGAAGCTTTTAATGTTTGATAGACTGTTGTATTTTAATATTCTGTTGGAAGCCACCCAGAGTGGCTGGGGAAACCCAGCCAGATGGGCGGGGTATAAATAAATTATTATATCCCCACATCCCTGAAGCCTGACATGAATCTAGATTGTGCATTCTTTTGTGGGAAGTAAGTTTGCTGCTCCCACGGCAGCTCTTTTCATATTTCATTCGCTTATCAAGTTAGTTATCTGGTGTGAGTATTCAGTTGCAAAGTCAGGCCATCGATCCCACTGAAACTCATTCCACACTCCATACGTTCTAATGGTTTCTCCTTGGAGTGGGTTCTTTGATGCAAGGGTTCCGCTCTGGTTGAAGCTCTTTCCCCACTCCATACAATTAAATGGCTTATTCCCAGCATGGGTTTTTTGATGCAAAGTAAGGACACCCCCAGTACGGATGTGCTTTCCACAATCTATGCAATCATATAGTTTCTCCCCTGTGTGGATTCTTTCTTGCCCAGTAAGTGAAGCTCTTTCCACACTCCACGCATTTACACAATTTCTCCCCTGTGCGGTATTTTTGAGATACAGTAAGATGGTGATAAGAGACTAAAACTCTTTCTAGACACCATACATTTAAACAGTTTTTCGCCTGTGCAGGTTCTTCTTCTTCTACTTGAAATATTTTAAATTGGTTTTTACAATAGCAAATTTAAAATAATGAAGAGAAAAAACTTTAAACATATCCATATATGAGATTCTCTGAATCTTGTGACTAGCCCCGTCCCTGCATGGGTCCTTAAAATATTTTTTTCTAAAACTACATAACATTACGTTCTCCACAGTTTTCATCTCTCTAAATCATCCATGTCTTTTGTCTCATTACAAGCTATTTTTAAAGTCCAGCTAACGTTTTTGTGTTTACAATGGTCTCCCAGGTAAGTTATAATTTTTTCCCATTCTTTTTAAAAGTCATTATCTTCTTGATTCCTGAATCTCCCAGTCAGTTTTGCCATTTCAGCATTGCCATTCTTCCCTTGTTGGAACTGTTGATTCTTTCCATATTTGGGCTAGTAGCATCCTTGCAGCTGTTGTCACATACATAAATAATAATAATAATAATAATAAATTTTATTTATATCCCGCCCTCCCCAGCCGAAGCTGGGCTCAGGGCGGCTAACAACAATAAAACAATACAAAAGTACAACACAAACAACGCTCTAAAATCATTCATTATAAAATTAATTAAGTTCAAGCCACTGGCCACTATTGGGCCAGAGCTCCGCGAAGATTGCCGAGGGAGGGAGTCAGGCTGTGCCCTGGCCAAAGGCCTGGCGGAACAGCTCTGTCTTGCAGGCCCTGCGGAAAGATGTCAAGTCCTGCAGGGCCCTAGTCTCTTGTGACAGAGTGTTCCACCAGGTCGGAGCCACAGCCGAAAAAGCCCTGGCTCTAGTTGAGGCCAGCCTAACTTCTCTGTGGCCTGGGACCTTCAAGATATTTTTATTTGAAGACCGTAAGTTTCTCTGTGGGGCATACCAGGAGAGGCGGTCCCGTAGGTACGAGGGTCCAAGGCCGTATAGGGCTTTAAAGGTTAAAACCAGCACCTTAAACCTGATCCTGTACTCCACCGGGAGCCAGTGCAGTTGATATAGCACCGGATGAATGTGATCTCGTAGCGAAGACCCCGTAAGGAGTCTCGCTGCAGCATTCTGCACCCGCTGGAGTTTCTGGGTCAGTCTTAAGGGCAGCCCCACGTAGAGCGAGTTACAATAATCCAGTCTGGAGGTGACCGTCGCGTGGATCACAGTGGCTAGGTCAGGGCGAGAGAGGTAAGGAGCCAACTGCTTAGCTTGGCGGAGATGGAAAAATGCCGCCTTTGTTATAGCTGCAATCTGCGCCTCCATGGAAAGGGAGGTGTCGAAGATTACACCCAAACTCTTAACGGACGGTGCTGGCACTAACTGCGCCCCCGCAAGAGATGGGAGTTGCCCCCCCAATCCCATATCGTCCCGTCCCAGCCACAGGACCTCTGTCTTCGAAGGATTTAGCTTCAACCGGCTCCCACGTAACCATCCAGCCACAGCTTCCAGACATCTGGTCAGTGTGTCTGGGGCCGAGTCAGGATGGCCATCCATCAACAGATAGAGTTGGGTGTCATCGGCATACTGATGGCAACCCAGCCCAAAACTCCGGACAAGCTGGGCGAGGGGGCGCATAAAGATGTTGAAAAGCATTGGGGAGAGTATCGCACCCTGAGGTACTCCACACACCAAGGAGTGGCGCGATGACAATTCCCCCCCAAGCGCCACCCTCTGTCCCCGACCAGAGAGAAACGAGCGCAGCCATTGAAGGACTGTGCCCTGGATCCCCACGTCGGCAAGGCGGTGGTCCAGAAGTTCATGATCGACCATGTCGAAAGCTGCTGACAGATCTAGAAGAATCAGCAGCCCCGACCCGCCTCGATCCAGCTGTCTACGAAGATCATCTGTTAGGGCAACCAGAGCTGTCTCGGTCCCATGACCAGCGCGGAAGCCAGACTGGAATGGATCCAGAGCCGATGTTTCATCCAGAAACCCACCAAGCTGTTCAGCAACCGCTCTCTCAATCACCTTACCCAGGAACGGAAGATTCGAAACCGGGCGGTAATTGGATAGATCTAAAGGATCTAATGATGTTTTCTTTAAGAGCGGGCGCACCACTGCCTCCTTCAGTTCCCCTGGGAATGTCCCCGTGCCAAGGGACAAATTGATGATATCCCCCAGGAGGGCCCGCACCTCGTCTGGACACGCTCTAATCAGCCAAGACGGGCACGGGTCGAGAGGACAGGTGGTGGGCTTTCCAGCTCGGAGGAGTCTGTCTACATCGGCTGGGGATATCCGGTCAAAGTGGTCCAATACTGGACCCGAGGACAGTCGAGGGGCCTCCAGTTCCTTTATTGTATCCAAATTGGCAGGGAGGTCATGGCGGAGCAACAAGACCTTCTCCGCAAAAAAGCTCGCAAATGCCTCACAGCCGTGTGTCAAATTGTTATTTAAATTTGGCTGTCCTTCAAGGGACGTTAAAGACCTGATTATACTAAATAATTGCGCCGGGCGAGAGCTAGCGGATGCAATGGAGGCCGAGAAGTAAGACTTCTTAGCAGCCTTCACCGCCATCTCATAGGTTTTCATAAAAGCCCTATAAGATGTTCTTGAGGCTCCGTCACGGGCACCCCGCCATACTCGCTCTAGCCGTCTGAGGTCCCGCTTCATTTTCCGGAGCTCCTCGGTAAACCAGGGAGCCCGGTTTCTGCGGGGTCGCAGAGGGCGCTTCGGTGCGATCTCATCGATGGCTGCCAGGAGCTGGATATTCCAGCCCTCAACAAGCTCAGTCAATGAGTCGCCACGGGGAGCAAGGTCCCGCAAGGCTTGGCGGAATCTATCGGGGTCCATCAGCCTCTGCGGGCGAGCCCAAATCGGCTCGGCACCTAAGCAGGGTGGGGGTGGAAAGTCAATCCTGGCTTTCAGAGCGTAGTGATCAGACCATGGCACCTTCATCGAAGGAGACATGATCACATCTATACCTGCACCAAAGATCAAATCCAGCGTGTGGCCTGCTTGATGTGTGGGGCCCGAAACAAACTGGGAGAGCCCTAGTGTCGCCATGGAAGACACCAGGTCCAGAGCCTGTGAGGAGGGAGTGGCATCAGCATGGATGTTGAAGTCCCCCAATACCAATAGGTTAGGGAACTCCAAGGCCCAGCCAGCCACCGCCTCCAATAGGCCTGACAGGGTGGCTGCTGGTGCGCTAGGTGGCCGGTACACCAGCCAGACAGCCAAGCTCTCCTCGGAGCCCCACACTAGGCCAACACATTCAATGCCGGGGATCGATGGTGATGGTAGAGCCCTGAAAGAACAATCTTCCCGGATTAATAATGCCACCCCTCCCCCCCGGCCCACAGTCCGTGACTGGTGGAGGACGGAGAAACCCGGGGGCGCCATCTCTCTTAAGGTAACTGTTGCCCCTTCGCGCACCCAGGTCTCCATCACACAAGCCAGGTCAACCCCCTGCGAGATAAAGAAATCTCGCAGGGTGGCGGTTTTGTTGCCTATAGACCTGGCATTGCACAGCACCAGTGACGGAGGTGAGTAGTCCTTGCTCGCCCTACCCTCGTCCCTCGGGATGAGGCGCAGATTGGAAGGGGTACGAGCATATCCATATCTCGATCCCCTTCGCCTATAACATCTGCCCCCACCGCCATACCTCCCTCGCCCCTCCACGGTAGCAATCCCAAGCCTCATAGTAGCCTCCATTGATGGCAATTAATGTTATTCTTTCGCAGCCTAAGACAATAAAACCTTAAAACAATAAAAACAAAAAACAAAACAACCCAGAAAACAATAAAACAATACAAATAAAAGCTACAAAATTACAAATTCATCAAAATCTAACGAATTCCCAAGCCCACCCAAACATCCCTCCCACCCCCCATATATAAAAATCTAAAGGGAAAGGAACATTTTAAAACATGTTAAAAAGAACAAAAAAATAAACAGTCTTTTCTGGTCTTTTGGGATATCGGAATCTGTAATTCCTAATAGAAAGGCTTTTGTTTTTTTGACAAATGTTATTTTAAACATTTTTTTTCAATTCATTGTACATCAATTCCCAAAAAGAATTTGTTAACTTACATGAACACCACAAATGATAAAAGGTACCCTCCTTTTCTTTACACTTCCAACAAATATTGGAGCTTGTTCTATACAATTTAGATAACTTAGTAGGAGTCAAAACAAAATAAAAAAAATCCAGTAGCACCTTACAGACCAAGTTTGTTATTGGTATGAGCTTTCGTGTGCATGGACACTTCTTCAGATACACTGAAACAGAAGTCACCAGACCCTTATGTATAGTGAGAGGGTGGGGAGGGGTATTACTCAGAAGGGTGGTGGGAATGGGTGATTGGCTGATAGGTGTGGAGTCAGATACCACCGATACATCATTTTCATATAATTTTCTTTCAGCGTAGGTGCTGTGAATTTCAAAGCCGTTCTCTATAATATTTCCAATTAAAAACAATATTTGAGAAGGATAATAAATTTAAGGGGTTTGATAAAAAAATCTTGGTATGGGAAAAGGAAATATTATACAACAACCAACAGACTCTCTCAAAATATATAAATTGTTACAAAATAGGAAAATAGAAAAGGAGGGAAAAGGTGACGCTATTAAAAAATGGGAACAACATCTGGGCCATTCACAGTTGAATATAAAGAATGGGAAAGACTGTGGACAAAAAAATATAAATTTCACAGCATGTTACCTAATAAGAGAAAACTATATGAAAAAGCATCCCAGGTGGTATCTGGCACCAGAAAGGCTGGCAAAAATGAATAAAACATATAATTATAAGTGCTGGAGATGTAAGAAACAAAAAGGAACTTTCTGCCTTATGTGGTGGACATGCCCCAAAATTGGGAAATTTTGGAGCATGATCCATGAAGAAACAAAGAAAATACTAAGAATATCATATAGTAAAAGGCCAGAGGCATTCCTTTTAGGAATATTAAATGATGATATCCCAAAAGATCAAACTGAATTATAAGTGATGTCTGCAGCAAGAATTCTGGTGGCTAAGTATTGGAAAGGGAATCAATTACCCACTAGGGGAGAATGGTTATGTAAGCTTTCAGAATACTTAGAGTTAGCCAAACTGACAGATATAATAAGAGAAAACCCAAAAAGTGTAGTGGAATGGGAATGCCTAAACGAATACCTTAAAAGACAAGGTTCGTGGACAGAAATCTGGCTGAGTCTGGAATAACCTTGTGAAGTGAAAGGTTAAGAAAGAGGGATATATATTTGGATGCTAGGATCGAGATGATAAAGAAAACAGGAAGATACAATGAGAGGTAAAGGAGGTGCTGTGGGATTGGTGGAAGTCAACGTTTGTTTTCCTTTTTAGTGTTTATATTATTAATTTGTAAGATTTGGATTTGTTTTTGTGTATTGTGTATTGTTATTTTTCATTTTTTGTTGTGTGGAAAATACTAATAAAATTTACTATTTAAAAAAAAAATTCCAATCTGTTCTCCATAGCCTCTTCCAATCTGCCATTTCTATATTATGTCCTAAGTCCTTTGCCCAGTTTATCATAGACAATTTAACCTGTTTATCTTTTGTATGCCATTCTAGGAGCAAGTTATACATTTTTGACAGTTTTAATATTATTTTCTAGAAGTTCTTTTTGGAATCTTGATATCCCATAACTAAAACCTCTCTTTTTGTCTATCTTGAAGTTATCATTCAATTGAAAATACTGTAACCAGGGGGGCCGCTAGGGGCGCCTTGAAAGATGGCTGCCAATAACATCTTGTCCAGCTTGCACGAGGTAATTAGAGGCTGATTATGGGGAGTATATCAGTCTCCCTTCGTCTTTTCAGGGAATTGAAAAGACACTGCCTCACCTGCGGTTGCCATAAATCACCCCCGAGTTCGGATGAAGGAGGGGGTGAGAGGCACTAGGCGGAAAGCCCTCAGGCAGGCTTGGAGCTCCCTGCCAGCTACTTTCAGGAGCAAGCCTGGTTGCGATGTTTAAAAAGAAGAAAAGAATTGGATAAATAAATGCACATGCTTCAAGAGAAGTCAGGAATGCTTTTATCTGCTAATAATTTTACCACTGAGAGAAGAAGATCGGGACAGAAGGAACAGAGATAACATCAGAGAACAGCCGACATGTTGGTATGTGGAACGGTACGAAAGGGGGGGAAAGACTTTTTTATTTTATTTTTATGTGAGTATTTAATAACCCTCCGCCTTAAAAAACCATCTCGATGACCAATTTGCAAGTGGGAGAGAAAATGAACTGTGTGGAAAAAATAATATGTTTGTGAAAGATTTGGAAAGAAGTGAGTCTCTCTCGGTGACGCAGCAAGAAATGTTTCGATGCGTAGGCAGACTTTGGCTGCAAGATGGATGGTCTAGGGAGGAAGAGCCACTTGGATATCAGGCTGGAATCGTAAATCTGAAAGGGCTGTTATCCTCCCGGAAGACTAATTATGAGGCAGCGGGTCTGGAAAGTAAACGAGTGGACATTTAGATTGTATTTCATCGGAATGACAAGATGGCGTGTCTGCTCGAAAACTTGATTGTTGGATTTCTGTGAGAGACATACGAGAGAGCATTACAAAACCCACACAGAGACAAAATAAGACTGTTCCTTTCAATCCACTTGTGGAGAAAACTCGGAGGTGACAGAAAAGGAAAATGAATAATGACAAAGATGAGAAGATGTGACTGGAAATATCATTGCAGTGAGGAAAAGCAGCATGAATTTGGATGTTTGGATTCCTGACGATCGAGAAGCATGGGTACCCCCCACAAAAAAAATTTTAATTTGGAAAACATTTGGACTTTATGATCTGTATTGATATAATTTGGACTAATTGGTATGATATGTTTAATCTGGCAAATGGAAACTTAATAAAAATTATTGGGGGGGGGGGAGAAAATACTGTAACCAATCTGTTACTAGTTCCCTTATCTCTTCAAAATATTTTAATTTTAACTGATTTTCCACTTCGGTTAGCAGCTCTCTATAAGTCGGCCAGTTACTTCTCATGTTCACTTTGCCTGTAAGTGTTATTTGATGTGCAGTGGGTTCTTCGATGTAAAGTAAGGTGGTGATTGAGACTGAAACTCTTTCCACATTCCATACATTTAAATGGTTTCTCCCTGGTGTGAGTTCTTTGATGTAAAGTAAGGTTTCCACTCTGACTGAAGTTCTTTCCACACTCCATACATTTAAATGGTTTATCCCCAGTATGAATTCTTTGATGTGCAGTAAGGCTTCCGCTCTGACTGAAGCTCTTTCCACACTCCATACATTTAAATGGTTTCTCCCCAGTGTGAATTCTTTGATGTGCAGTAAGGGTTCCGCTCTGGTTGAAGCTCTTTCCACACTCCATACAATTAAATGGCTTATTCCCAGCATGGGTTTTTTGATGTAAAGTAAGGACACTCCCAATACGGAAGCGCTTTCCACAATCTATGCATTCATATGGTTTCTCTCCTGTGTGGATTCGTAGATGTTCTGTAAGTGCACTCCTACAAGTGAAGCTCTTTCCACACTCCATGCATTTATGCAGTTTCACCCCTGTGCAGTTTCTCTGATGTAAAGTAAGATGGGTATTGAGATTGAAACTCTTTCCACACTCCATAGTTTTTAATGGTTTCTCCCCTGTGTGGGTTTTTTGATGTGCAATAAGGTTTCCGCTCTGGCTGAAGCTCTTTCCACACTCTATACATTTAAATGGTTTTTCTCCGGTGTGGCTTCTTTGATGTAAAGTAAGATGGTGATTGAGACTGAAACTCTTCCTGCATATCATACATTCATATGGTTTCTCCCCTGTGTGGGTTCTTTGATGTGCAATAAGGTTTCCACTCTGGCTGAAGCTCTTTCCACAGTCCATGCATTTGAATGGTTTCTCCCCTTTGTGGGTTTTTGTATGCTTGACAAGGTTACCAGCACTACTGAGGCTCTTTCCACATTCCATGCATTGAAACGCTTTCTCCCCTGTTTGGGTTCCTTGATGTAAACTAATGCTTCCACTCTGACTGAAGCTCTTTCCACACTCCACACTGCTACTTCCTGTGAATTCTTCCTGTGGACTCAGTGATACACGGACATCAGTGTCCTGAGTAGTAAGGGATTTGGTTTTCCAGTTCTTCAACACATTTCCTACATGCTTTTCAGGTGATCGTTGATTTACAAAGGTCTCTTTCTGTGCTTCATGCCCCACATTTTCTACAGACACCACAGATGGCTCACCATAATTCTTACTCTTCTGCCCATTACCTGTTTTGAGTCAGAAAAAGAAAATGCAATTCAAATTACAACTCAGAAGCAGAGACTCTCATCATGGATTGAGCCCTGTTCTCCACTTCTCTGAGTTTACCATTTTCAAGAATGTCCCCCTCCTTCCTTCCCTGCCCAGCTGAATCTGAAGTTAGCTTCTGAAGATGCTTCTGAATATGAACATGTTGTCTCAAGACAACAACACAAGTCCCTTCCTGCTCCTCCTCAAACTTGCTGAGCTGTGTCTGCTCATCTCTCCCCTTCATCAGAGCCCCACCCAAGTAGATCTTATCCTTCAACCCAAATGACGAAATACAAAATAGCCAGACACTCCTAGTGCTACTACTGCCATGGCTCTCTTCCCTAAAGCAGGGAAAGGCAAGATCTTAGCTCTCCTGCTGAGGGATAGCAGAGGGGATACGTGGACCCAACAGAATCCCCCTGGTGCCGTGAAGAGGATCTCAGCTCAGTGGCACTACAGAGGATATTTTAATTTGGGGTGCATCTCAACACATGGAAGGGAAACCTCAGCCTGGAGGCCGTTTCTGCTCTTTAGAAGAAGACCCTGTGTGGGCAACATTATGCGGCTTGAGAGTGGCTTGCCTGTACACTGTGGGGCCAGAGGCATTTACAATGACTAGGTGACGCATCGGAAGATGGCTGACAATAACATCTCTCCGACCCACACGAGGTAATTTGGAGGCTATGATGGGGGTAATTAGCCTCCTTAATCCCCCCAGGATTGTGGGGGGGGACGGCCCTTGCCTGCTGTGCCCTATACCACCCCCGAATTTGTGGGGGTGGGGGCACTAGGCACAAAGCCCTCCTGTGGGATTCCGGCACTCCTGGACGCCGTCCCTGATTCGCGCCGCTAGTTGCAAGGATCTTCAAAAGAAACAATTTGGACGAGATAAATTGCACATGCTTCAAGGAAAAAGGGGAGTAAAGACTGCTGACAGAAGAGATCTCTGATAACAAGACAAGAATAAAATATGAGAAGATACGTCAAGATACGGTACGACAAATGACTGAGGGGGGAGGGGGGGAAAAACCTGCCTTCCCTTTTTTATGTGATTTAACAAGAATCCCCTCCCCTAATGAGTCAGAAATTAAGGACTTAAGCTATGGATTTAAGGCTGTGTGGAGATAAACTTTCGATCCAAAGCAATGTTTCAAGATGAAGCTGGAAAGCTAAGAGTTTTGGAATGACGCAGTTAAAAATGCCGTCGCCATTTTGGGAGGCATTGTTGGAGCTCTTGGGTCTGGGAGGAGAAAGAGAGAAATAGAGTTGTTTATCAACTCCTCGGTGGGACTTAAGAGTGACAAATGCCAAAATTTATGATGGAAAGAGTAATGTTATCTATGAAGGAGATATATGGAAACCATCTGGACTTAGTGGAGGAACGGGAAATCCACACAGGATTATTATACTTGCTATCGGCTTAAGGAGACTAACAGAAGAGATCGTAAAGGAAAAAGAGAAATTATATGAACAAGATATGATGTGGAAACACCAAGATAAGACTGGATAGAATTATGAACTTTGTCTGGACTGATTGGGACTGATTTGGACATTAACGCAGTAATAAGAAGATGATCTGAATCCCCCTTTGGATCTTGAAGTATGGGTTCCCCCAACAAAATTTAAAAATTTGGCTTTGTAATTTGGAATTTATGCGATGTGATTTAATTTGATGTGATTGGCCAGTTAATAAAAATTATTTTAAAAAAAATACAATGAATGTAAATGCGACCTTTGGACAGGAGCAGAGCTTCCACACACCCTTCTCTGTCCTCCATCCAGGCTGGCAAGAAGCCCCAACAGATTTCAAGGAAACAACCCAGCCAGACCAAAAACACTCAAGGAAGATGGGAAGCAGGTCAGGGTCTGGGGAGAAGAGAGTGCCAAGGGCCAGCTGGAGAGGTTTGAAGGCTGCATTTGTCCATCTGGTCCATTTAATCCAAGAGCCCCACAGGGGCCAACTAAATACTGATAGGAAGCCCAGAAGCAGGACTTATCTTCCTTGGCCCAGTATACTTGAAAGAACATCTCCACCCCCATCGTTCAGCCCAGACACTGAGGTCCAGTGCCGAGGACCTTCTGGCGGTTCCCTCCCTACGAGAAGTGAGGGTACAGGGAACCAGGCAGAGGGCCTTCTCGGTGGTGGCGCCCGCCCTGTGGAACGCCCTTCCATTCAGATGTCAAGGAGATAAACAACTACCAGACTTTTAGGAGAAATCTGAAGGCAGCCCTGTTTAGGGAAACCCAGCCAGATGGGTGGGGTATAAATTATTTATATTTATAGTTATATTTCTGGAGCAAAAAGGGCCCCATGACACAACTAAGACTAAGCGCATACCTGCTGAGGTCTCCCCTTCTTTGGGGTCCTGGAGGAATGGATCTTGTTCTTCTTCCCAACAGGAACTGAGGTCTGATTCTGCCAAGGAAAGAGTTACTATTAGCTATTTTGGGCCACTAAACAATCCAGCCCTTTCAAACCAATCTGTATTTTTGACCGCAAAGGCAAAAAAGGAGGAATTGCCATATCCAGATCCTAGAAAGACACTGTGATTAACTCCCGCCAAGAAACCTATGTCCCCACTGTGGAAAGATGTGTGCATCCAGAATTGGACTCCACAGTCACTTACGGACACACCGTTAAGACCATGTTCAATAAATGGAACAAAGAGCAGATTGGCTCTTTCAATGTCTAGCAGCCAAGAGGGATACAAATCTGCCCTTACCTAAAGAGGCCACCATCTCATAATTCTCCTCCATGACTTCCTTGTGCAGAGCTCTTTGGCCACGATCCAGCAGAGCCCACTCCTCCTCTGTGAAAAACACAGCCACTTCCTCAAAGGTCAAGAGGGCCTGGATGGTAACCAGATTCTGGAAGAAGAAGAAGAAAATATACCGTATTTTTCGCACCATAGGACGCACTTTTTCCCTCCTAAAAAGCAAGGGAAAATGTGTGTGCGTCCTATGGAGCGAATGCAGGCTTTCGCTGAAGCCTGGAGAGCGAGAGGGGTCGGTGCGCACCGACCCCTCTCGCTCTCCAGGCTTCAGGAAGCTATCCGCTAGCCGTGGGAGACCCAGCTCTCCCACGGCTAGCGGAGTGCTGCATTAATCCCGAAGCTTGGGGCGCGCTGAGCTCCGCACGCCCCAAGCTTCGGGATTAGCGCAGCGCTCCGCTAGCCGTGTCTAGGCTGCGGATAGTAGCCTGCTTCCCGGAGCGTCGGGCGCCCTGAAAGCAGAGCGCCTGGCGCTTCGGGAACACATCCGCAGCTTAGGCAGCCATGCGGGAGGTCCCGCAGGGCTGTCTAGGCTGCGGATAGCAGCCTGCTTCCCGGAGCGTCGGGCGCCCTGAAAGCAGAGCGCCTGGCGCTTCGGGAACACATCCGCAGCGTGGGGAGCCTTGCAGGAGTTCCCCGCAGGGCTCTCCACGCTGCAGATAGCAGCCTGCTGCCCGGCGCGAGGGGCGCCCTGAAGCAGAGCGCCCCTCACGCCAGGCAGACATCCGCAGTGTGGGGAGCCCTACAGGAGGTCCCTGCAGGGCTCCCCACGCTGCGGATAGCAGCCTGCTGCCCGGCGCGAGGGGCGCCCTGAAGCAGAGCGCCCCTCGCGCCGGGCAGACATCCGCAGTGTGGGGAGCCCTACAGGAGGTCCCCGCAGGGCTCCCCACGCTGCGGATAGCAGCCTGCCGCCCGGCGGGTGGGGCGCCCTGAAGCAGAGCGCCCCTCGCGCCGGGCAGACATCCGCAGCGTGCGGAGCCCTGTAGGAGTTCCCCACAGGGCTCCCCACGCTGCGGATAGCAGCCTGCTGCCCGGCGTGAGGGGCGCCCTGAAGCAGAGCGCCCCTCGCACCAGGCAGACATCTGCAGCGTGCGGAGCCCTGTAGGAGTTCCCCACAGGGCTCCCCACACTGCGGATAGCAGCCTGCTGCCTGGCGGGTGGGGCCCGCTGAAGCAGAGCGCCCCGCGCGCCAGGCAGACATCAGCCAGCCCCACAAGCTCGGGGGACAGCAGGGAGGCGCAGCGCCACCATCCCGCTGTTCCTCGACCTGGTTCGGTTTCCCTGACCTGCTTTTGGGGGGGAAATAAAGGGAATTTTTTTTTTCCTTTATTTCCCCCCCCAAAAAACTAGGTGCGTCCTATGGGACGGAGCGTCCTATGGTGCGAAAAATACGGTAACTTTTTTTTAAGGTCCCTTCCCTACTTGACACACAAGCAAGGGTAAAGTGGGCCACTTCTGGGACTCTCTCACCTGTTGCCACGATGCACTTCAAAGCAGAGAGCAGCTCTTTGATGTGAACAATGGAGAAACAGATTTATTTAGGGTCGGAGACATTTACACAGATGGCATACCTTTGACTGGCGAACAAATATTAAGCAAAGCTAGACAACATCTGGAACTGGCTAAATGTGCCTCAAATTACACATTTTCTAACAAACCAAACAGTTACTGCACATGCCTCTAGACCCTAGACCAGGGGTAGGCAAACTAAGGCCCGGGGGCAGGATGCGGCCCAATCGCCTTCTCAATCTGGCCAGCGGACGGTCCGGGAATCAGCGTGTTTTTACATGAGTAGAATGTATCCTTTTATTTAAAATGCATCTCTGGGTTATTTGTGGGGCACAGGAATTCATCCATTCCCCCCCCACAAAAAATATAGCCCAGCCCCACACAAGGTCTGAGGGACAGTGGACCGGCCCACGGCTGAAAAAGTTTGTTGACCGCTGCTCTACACCCTTACTTCAAAGTTGAAATTCTAATTACAGATACTAATCCAAAATCCAAACACATATTATCAAAAAACTAAAAAAATGGTGAAAACAAAACATCCTATGTACCCCAACTTTGGTATTGTTAAAAAATATTTTTTTTAAAGAGATAACAATGCCAATTTTGAGGTTTAAAGAACTCGTCACCTTTGTTTTAGTAGCTGCTCGACAAGTCTTTGATCAAAATTGGAGATCTCTGGAACACTTGCAATGGAAACAGAAAATCTGGACGATTGCACTTTCAGAAAAACTGACCAAGGGAGCTCAAGCATTAGTTGGAAAAAGCTATGAGGGTGACTTTGTCGTGACATGTACACTATGTTTTCCCACAGAGACACACACTGGGGGGGACGCTTTGACAGAGAGTTGTTTTGATATGTTTGTTATGTTCAACATTCTGAAAAAACAAAACTTATACAATACATATATATTTAAGGGGGGGGGAGAAGCAGGGACCAGTCCAGGGACTGCAAGGGAGAGACAGGGAACAGGAAGAATGTCAAACTTTACATAGAAGCTTTAGAAAACCATGTCTTGGTCTTTAGGGGACGTTTAGCCTGGGTTTGCCCAGTCACTCAGCTTTGTGAAGTTTTAGGATCATATCCAAAATCTCTTAATGAGGTTTCATGAAAAACCTGCCTTCTAGGAAGCAGGAGGGGGGGGTTGGCAGGCGATTCCCCCTCCCCTCCCTGCAAACATAAATTCCCTTGCTCCCCCCCCCAAAAAGCTCTATTTCCCCATTTGCTTTGTGAGAAGGTCCCAGGTCCAATCCCTGGCAGAGGCAAGGAAAGAGACCCCCCCTCCCAAAAAACCTCATCATGTGAATGAAGGTTGCACAGTGTTACACCCCCCCCTTTAACCCCATGGGAGAAAAGATCCCTCATTATTACACCTGTTTACAAAGGGGGGCAGGGCTGTGTCTGAGGGTGCCCCCCCCGTTATAACAGCCCCTCAGAGCAGCCTGGTGTCGTTAGGCCCGTTTTGCTAGAGGGGTTTTGAGCAGTACCATACGACAACCCTCAAGGGTAGTCCAGTGTCATTATCATGGATAGCTTTTATTTTAAGGCAGGGTCCTGGATGTTGGGCTATGCTATTAGGGGAGGGGGCGTAGCTCAATGGCAGAGCAGCTGCTTTGCATGCAGAAGGAGGTGCCCGGTTCAATTCTTCGATTCCTCAGGGGCAGCCTTACCATTGGGCAGCCTCAGGTGGTTTCCTCGGAGGGAAGGATCCCGGGAAGATGCAGACTGGAGGCGAAGCCTGTCTCTCCCCTGCAGAGGAGCAGCAGCAGCCGGGGCGGAAGAAGCTGAATGACCAAGATGCAACGCCTTCAATGGGCTTCCGGCTCCCCTGATTGGTTCGCCGCCGCCTCTGGGTTCTCTTCTGATTGGTTCTCTTTTACCCGGGCCTCCATTCATACTGTATTCCCTTTCCGCAGCAGAATTACTTGCACTTCTTGGCATTCTTCTGGTTATGAATATCCTTTTCCATGATTATTTTATTCCAAATAATAACGTATTCCAAACTGTGTCAGAAGTATTTCATTTTGTTTTAGTTGAGATCCCTGCATTGCAGGGGGTCGGACTAGATGACACTTGGGGCCCCTTCCGGTTCTATGGTTCTAATTCCTCCAGTTAATTGGGGCGGGGGAGGGGCAGTTTCCCAAGGAAGCCCCAATAGAGGGAGGGCAAGGGGCAGCTCGTCACGTCTGATTCCCATCCGACCACAGGCTGCTCTGTAGCTCTATGGTTAGGCAGTCTCCTGGGGGGTGGGGGTCAGTGGATGGGAAATCCAGAAGGGGAGGGCTGATTGCCAGAGAGGACAAAGAGGTAAAGACGCAGAGTGGTGGAAGGGCAAATATATAAAACTGCAAAATCAAGGCAGGTGTCAGTCAACACTGATGGCATTCTCCAATGACTGCTAGTAATGTTTTGGTCTAACGTTGCCTGCTGTTTTGTTCCTTCTGCTTCCAGAATTCCATGCGCTTAAATTTAGCAAGCACTAGTAAAAAACAAAACAGGGGCATCCCCATGCCGAAAAGGGATGGGGGCGGAATGGGGTGGGGGCAGAACGGGAGAATGCCCAATGAGTCCATGGGGCTAGCCGAGGGGGGGGAGCAGGGAGAGGCAGGTGCCCACCCTTAAATCAATAACAATACATAGCTAATCGAGGTTCTGCCCCCCCAAAAAGGCCTGTCTCCACAAACACCCCCCACAAAAATCCTGGCTACCCCCATGCCACTGATGTGCATCCCAGTGGCCCTGAATGTAAGTGGGGATTTCTGCCCCCATTATCCCACAGGGGAGCTGCAGAAAGACTGTTCTTGGTCAAGGGAGCCGTGGACTCAGAAAGATTGAAAACCACCGGCATAAGTAAACAAACAAACTGCAAAGCTCTTTTACGTGGTATCAGCCCACCCACCTGCACCTCTCCCCCTGCCTTTTCTCTGCTTTTGGGGGTGGATTCTACCACCACCCCCTGTTTCAGAAAAGATGGGGTGTGCATGGGGTGCTTCTAAGCGAAATGAGCATTGTTCTGGAAGAGAAGTGAGAGAAGGTGATATAAGTAAAAAAAACCTGTTCCTTTTCCCTTATGGGGTACCCAAGAGCCCATATAGAGACCTTTTGTAGGTTCGCTGTCGGTGGGAGAAAATAACAGAGGCCAATCAGAGAATATTGAGAAGCAAAGCAGCTAGTAAGCCTGATCTTTATTAACTGTTGCAACAGGGTGCTCACAACCCCACGCAGGAGGCAGGAGGGACCCTGAACAATGGCGCACAAGCCCTTATATAAACCACTTATAAATGCCATCTCCAACTCCTCGAAAGATTCCATCAACGGTGTCTCCGAAAAATTTTAACACATCACTTGGGAAGACAGCGAACTAATATCAGTGTACTGGAAGAAGCAAATATCACCAGTGTTGAAGCAATGATTCTTCAACATCAACTTCGTTGGACTGGTCATGTTGTGTGGATGCCTGATGATCCTCTTCCAAAGCAACTACCCTATTCCAAACTTAAAAATGGAAAGCGTAATGCTGGTGGTCCACAAAAGAGGTTTAAAGACTGTCTCAAGGCAAATCTAAAAAATGTAGTATAAACACTGACAACTGGGAAACACTGGCCTGCGAGCGCTCCAATTGGAGAACAGCCTTTACCAAACGTGTCATGCGCTTTGAAGACACTCGAACTCAGGATGCAAGGGAGAAACGTGCTAAGAGGAAGGCATGTTTGGCAAATCCATACCATGATCAACTCCCGCCCTGAAACCAATGTCCCCACTGTGGAATGACATGTGGATCCAGAATTGGCCTCCACAGTCACTTACGGACTCATTGTTAAAACCGTGTTTATGGAAGGCAATCTTACTCAGCTATGAGGGATCGCCAAAGAAGAAGATAGACATTTGAAATTGCCCATCCTGGAGCCCAAGACACCCCCCCAATACATCATACATACATCAGAGAAGGGGTGGTCTACAGCAGAAATCTGAGTGTGTTGTTTTTCTCCTGTCTGCCAGGATATTGGATCACTGATTGCATTACCTGGGCCATTTGGCCACTCTTTTGTGATGTTAACTACTTAATTCCTGAATCCAGCTCACAGGCTCACCCTATTAATACACAGACAGGATTTGTGAATAAAGAGACAGTGGGGAGGCTTTTCCATTTCCTTCCTCTTTGCAGAGAAATATTTGAGGTGCTTGAAAGAGTCAAAATGACTTTAGGACTGTTTTCCTGTACTTTTTCCAGACGTGTGGTTTATATATTTATGTATGTGTTTGCCTTGTACAGTTATGAACATTTTATATATGTATATGAACATTTTATATATGTAAGACATTAAAATTCCTATAGCACCCCTCTTTATTTCTTTGTTTTTATTATTCAAATGTTCTCCATTTAGAGAGAGAGAGAGAGAGAGAGAGAGAGAGTGTGTGTGTGTGTGTGTGTGTGGTGGTGGTGGTGGTGGTGGTTGAACATGGAGCCAGGCCTGTTGGCCCTCATAATAACTTCGCTTTATTCATATCCGTGGGTCTCTCTTCGGAGTCAAATTCTGCTGGGGGATTCCCCTAGGCTTTGCGGGGCCCTGGCACGCGGCATAGTGATTTTCAATCACCTTAAACCCTAAGAGTTTAAAATAGACAGTTACTGAAAGACGGGATGTCCCCCTTGTTTGAGTCTGTGATGGACAGCAGAGCCAGGCCAGTCAGGGTGCGTAGCCTCTCAGAAATACCACCATGGGGCTGGAGCCTCGCTCTGATTGGCTCGCAAGACAGTGAGGGGCGGAGCCAGCCCTTTTGGAGGGAAAATAAAAGGAGCCATTTCTGAGGGAGTTTTCTGAGAGGGAGAAAGCGGGGACTGGGAGAGGGATGGACTGAGGGCGGAAGGTGAGGAGAATCTCCACTGGGAGAGGAGGGTCTGGGGAGAGGAGTCAGGCGGAAATTCAACGGGAGAAGCTATGGGGAGGCGGAGGAAAGCGGAGTGTCCTTCCAGTGAGGAGGGGAAAAGGAGACCCCCCCAAGCCAGGGCTGAGGGGATCCCTTGGGTCCCCGAGACTGACTGGAAATCCCTCCGGAGTGGCTGAGAGGGAGGAGAGCAGAGGAAAAGGGCCCCTTGCTCAAGGGACCCCCCCAGGTCTGAATCTGTGAGGGAAGCAGGGCTGCGTCCCAAGGATTGAACGGGGACAAAACTCAGGGAAGGAGCGAGAGGGAAGGAGCAGAAACCCAGGGGAACATTTGGCCCCCGTTTCTAGAAAGCGGAACATCCGCCTTAATTATTAATATTATTATTATTTTATTTCTACCCCACCCATCTGGGGGCAGGGCACAAAGCTGCTGCCTTCAGGGCCTCTGAGCCGAGAATCACAGAGAACTCTGCACATGCCCTGGACCCCCGGATTCTGGGAGGGAAGGAGGACAGCCAGCCAGGGGGCTGTGCTCAGCTTGCGAAGGGTTAAATCGACCAGAGCCGGAGTCCTAGAGAGGACAGGAAGTAGAGAGGCGGGGCGGGCCCTCCAGAGCAGGATCCCCTCCCTCCGTTCCCAGTCCCTTGCGGGCGGCATCTTTTGTGTCTTGTCTCCTCTATTCGCTGCCTCGGTTTCCCTCCTGGGAAGAATCCGGTGAGTCTCCTCTCTCTTCCCCCTTGGGGTGCCCATGGGAGAAGGGGGTCCCGGGGCTGCAGGGAGAGACCCCCAAGTCTGGGAGCAGAGGGTCCTGCCCCCCATTCCTCTCTGCCGAGCCTGGGAGGGGGCGAGTTTCCAGGGGGTCTCCAGCTCTGCTCTTCCTTGGCATCCTCTTTGGGGAAGGAGGGAGGGGTCGGGGGGGAGGGCATGCCCAGAATGCCCCTTCCAGTGGAGGAGCCCCTGCCAGGCCGTCCTTTCCCCCTGCCAGATCCTTCTCCAGATCAGCTCAGGTCTCCAGCCCAGAGCCTCAAGGGAAGTCTCTCTGGGCAGGGGCCACGCCTGGGGCTCCTCCGTGGAGAAAAGGGGAGAGTCAGAGGGCTAAGCTGGCTGCGCTGGGCTTGCCAGGGTTCAAGGGAACGGAGCTGCCATCCTTGAGAGGAGAGGATGGAAAGCTGCCTTAAGGACCCCAAGATCTTGTCCTGAAGGGGGTGAGGCAATGCAGGGAGGAGAAGGAGGGGGCTCTGGGTGGCAGGTCTGCCAACTTTTCTCTCTCTGATCCCAGAGGGAGGTTTCAAGGATGTTCCCCATTTGTAGTTTCTCTGCAGCTGCTGCTGTTGCAGAATGTTTTATTTACATTAAACTTATAACTTCCACAGTGCGTAGGTAAAACTGGAACTCCAACCCGCAGGAGCCAGGGATTGGACAGACTTTTCTAAAGGGAACTAAGACAATCTATACGGAATATATGGCAAGCATGATGGTGAATAATACTCTCTTAGAAAAATGTAAGATACAGTAGGGGACATTTATTTATGTATTATCAAGAAGAATAAAGCAAGGATAAAAGACACCTACTCCCCACCTTCTGGGACAAAAGAGGGATTATCAGTCACTGTGTGGCTCCTACTACTAACAGGGGACATTGGTGCTTTCTCAAAATAGACTAGTTCTATCAAGCTACCCTAAGCCTTTGGGAATCTTGTCACAAGAGGAGCGTAAAGCTCACCTCTGGAGTTTTTGGAGGATATACATGCCTGGTGTTCTTAAGAACACTGCAGATTTAGGTCATGTGGAAGATCTATACTTTGATTGCTTCCGTGCCAGGGTGGGGGCCACATTTTGGGATTGTAGTCTTGCGAAGATGGTGTATAAGCACAGACGATATCTAAGGAGGAGAGGTGTATTAGTTTCCTGGTATTTCAAAAATGTGGCATCACCAGCTCCTCTACTTCCACATACAGATTTGGACCCCATGCAACTCCTGACAGAGGTGGATACGGCCACAACATCTGTCTGGCTTGTGATGAGAGAGCTCAAAGATTGTGAACAGGGCTCTCCATACAAAGCACCTAGCATGGGGGCACCTACATGTAATATCTACTCTGCTCTTTTCTGCCCATGCTCTGGGGTTTCAGTTTTCAGGCTTGGGGACAGGACGGTGACTGGTTTTGGTACCAAGTTCTGTCAATTACCCCCACTGAGTTCAATGGGATCTAATCTCGGGTCACTACTGTGCAGACCATGCCAGGCTTGCAAGTGGGGTGAGGAGCATACAGAAGAAACTGGAATCACTGGAGATCTTTAGAAATGGGGCTTCTCTTGGGAAGGGGCTGCCCCAGGGGCAGGAGAATATCTAGGGCAAGAGAATCCCTGCAGGGCCTCTGAGGCTCCCTTTGCTTCTTCATCTCTCAAAGGACCCTGCAGCTTGTTTTGACTGCTCAGGAAGGATGAAAGAGACGGATCCTGCAAAGCTCGTAAGGATGGAAGGGGGAAGATGGACGGTTGACCTGGTCAGGTTGTCTCCTGCATCCCTTCGCACAACCTCTGAGCGTTCCCTCCCAGGGACCTCCGAGAGATCTGGTGAGTTCCAGGGGAGGGGAGATGGGGACATGGATGGATGGAGCCAGAGAGGTATTGGGGCTTGCCCAGGGGGGCACCATTTCGGGCTCCTCCACCTGCCTGCCTGCGCCTTTGTCATCTGCAGGCAATTTGAGCTAGGAATACATCACTGCTCCCCGACCACCGCGATGTATTGGCAGCTCAAAATGTCTAAAACCAGCACCGTGATTGAATGCTCTACCCATGTCATAAAACTTACCAATCCATTGGGCAGCACTGGAAGTCATGACTCTTGAAAGTAACCTGATCCTGGGCTTCCGATTTGTCTGCGAAGGGAAATGGCAAGGGGGTGTGAGTCGTCCGTTTAAAAGACGACCGTTACTGGGGCTTTTGAGCAGTGGGGGTGAGTGCCAGGGTTAGACCCCCCCCCCCAAAAAAGTGCCCTACAGGTAGTGGGGTGTCGAGGGGACCAGCCGGGCGTGAAGAGGAGCGATTGCCGGAGCCCCGGCGCTGCTTCGGCAGTGAGTGTGTGTGTGTGTGTGAGAGAGAGAGAGGGAGACGGTGGCTTGAGCCTGCCCGTGGCTCCAGCGCAGCTCAGAAACTCGAAACCAGAAGATACAGGAAGCGATTGGAGTACTCTGTTTTTTTGAATGGGGATGCAGATTTTATGAATGAAAGCACTGAAAGGCTTGAAAACATTGCAAATTCTTTTTTTAAAAACCTCTAAAAAGGACCCTGGATCTTGGCAAGTCCTACCAAAGCTTGGCAGGAGGACACTTTTCCATAACTGGGAGGTAATCCCAGGGAGGAGAAGTCCCTGGTAAGAGCCTTAGTAGGAGAAAGCGGGGGGGGGAGGGGCCTGTATTGGAATAAAAACTGAGAGAAATAGCATATATACCATAGATTCCGGCGTATTAGGCGACTGGGCTTATTGGACAACCCCCCAAATTGGCAGCTGCAATTTGGGGTTTCGTCTTATAAGCCCAGTTGCCTAATACGCTGGGCAGTAGCAGGCGGCGGGCTCTGCTCCGCACCACCCATACCTGGCGGATTCCCTCTGATTCAGAGGGAGACAGCTCCGCAGAAATTGGGTCCCACCGCTGCAGCGAAGCGGGGACCCTTTAAAAACCGCAGGTGGAAGAAGCTTGCAGCCGTGGGACTCGGCGGGCACCGTTTGCGCCCCCCCCCCGTTCGGCAAAGGAACCCTACAAAAGGCTCCGGAGTGAGACGGGGGTTGGCGCGGTGCTGAGAGTCAATCGCTACTTCTGCGGAGCGAAGCTGCACAGCTGTTGTCGGAGAGCGCTGTCCTTCTTCCTGTGACAATTCGGATTTTAAACAACAACCCGTGAGTAGGACAATTGAAAATTTTGGATTAAAATATAGCCTTGAATTTGACCTGAAATGGGAAGGTGTAAAAAGGAAGTCCGCCTCCCGTCCTTTGTATAAAGATCAAAGCAAAGATTTTACAAGCTAAAAGCCGGGAAAACTGATAGTCTGAAGTTTCCTGCACTTTTAACCATCAAACCCCCCTAGACAGCAGGAGGAAAGGGGGAGAAAATTTGATTTTCTAATCCTGCAGAGAGAGAGTTAAGAAAATAAGTTTCCACTGTCCCTAACCTGGGGACGGAATGACAGGAAAGAAACTGTCGGTGATATCTACAATTTGAAAATAGAAAAATCGACATATAGAACTGGAAAAGGGGAAAAATAATTCCAATGCTGCTTTCTGCCTGTTTTATATTGAAAGGAAACAAAATTTCTGAAAATCGAAAGTAATTTTTTCCTTGTTGGATACAATTTAAAAATGGATGCCAAAAAGTAACTACACCCCCTAGAGGAAGCCAGCCAGCGTGTTTGTTCTAAAATATAAAGAGAACATTGCAACTGGGAAAATTCGACCGTGGGACCAGCTCCCTGACCTTGACAGAAATGATTAGAGAGGAAGTTTTATCTGCCCTGAGCAAAGTATATGATGTGCTGCGACAGCTGGAGGAGAAGGTGTCTTTGATGAATCAAAAGATGGACTATACAGCAGCTGCAGTCAGCAAAGAGGTGCCAATGGAAAATGCAGTTACAGAAACTGCACAACAATCTATTCAGGAAACTGGTTCAATAGGGCAAGTGCAAGGGCAGAGAAAGATGGAAGAGATTGTGAATGTACCTCAAAAGACACAGAGAGTTAAAGTCTCACATGACCAAAAGCTGCAACACTGGAAGATGGAATTTGGAGGACACTGGCTAAACATTGGATGTAAGAAAATTTCTATTTCTGGTGGGACTGTGAAACAAGTGGAAGATCTTTTTTGGAACAATTACTCTTTGGATTACAAACTAAACACTGGGGAGTGCAACACCAGGGAATGGGACAATTGGATAAAAGGAAATGAAGAATATTACTGTACGGAATTACCCGGAGATTGGCCCCCCCAAGGAGAAAGAGAAGGAAAGGCGAAAGAACTCAACAGGGAACAAGGATGTATGCAATTACAAACAGGAACAAGAAAACTCGCAGAAGGGGCTTGGAAGTGACTTGAGAGCCTCAGACATTAGGACACCTGATTGACAAGGATATAATGATATATGGACTGACATTGCCGTGAACCAGGAAAAGGGACGCTGGATTAACTTAGAATGAGAAGTGCTTTTTGTAATAAACTTATATTTATGGAATTAGTTTAATACTAATGAAACATTAAAAGATGTTGGAAAGGATGTAATTGGCTTTAGTTTAATGATTTGAGGATAAGAAAATTAATGAAATTATTGTAAAAATGAAGTGGCTTGAGTAATAAGGTAAAATAAGAATTTGTAAGAATGGTTTGATTATAAATGAAAAAATGAGGATATTATATGGGGATATATAATTAAGGGTAAGGTAAGAAGTATGAATTTGCTGACTTCCGGTCGGCGCCAGCGCTAATGGCCGCCTCCTGCTGAGCTCTGCTCAGGGAGGCTTCTTCACGAGTTCAGGTCTGATCGCTACGGCGAAGCGGGGACCCCTAAAATCTCAGGCGCGGAAGCCTGAGAGCAAGGAGGCTCGGTGGGCACCTTAAGCGCCCCCCCTTACTGCAAAGGAGTCTTTTTAAAGGCTCCGGAGCGGCATCGGGGAGCGCGGTGCTGAGAGCTGCTACCCAGCCCGTGGAGTGAAGCCGCGTCGCCATTGACGGAGAGCGCCGATTCCTTCCTGACATTTGGAACTTAAATTGGACTACCGTGAGTAAGATGGAACAACAAATCTAAAAGGAAACAATTTGAAATTGGCTGAAAACGGAGAAGGCAAAAAGTAAGGAAGTCTGCCTTCCTCGGACTGCATGTAAATAAAGCAACGGACAGGAAGCTGCAATTTGACAGAAAGCAGCCTTTAAATTGACGGACTCTGACATTGGACTTAAATCCACCCCTTAGCAGGGGGGGAAGATTGGTGATTTGTTTTACCTGCATGAAAGAAGCTTAGAAGGGGAAAGTTCTGCCGTTTTAAACCCTTGGGGAGGACTGCTTGGAAAGCGAGCCACCGGGACTGAGAACTGTCATTTGATTTGCTACAAAGTAGGCGCTTTGCCTTGGATAAATTAAAGACACTATTTGTTACAAGTCTGGCACTTTGGAAAGATACAATTTGATATTTTGGAAATTATTGGACAATTGGTTGCTACTTTTGTTTACCTCTGAAGGGAACTTTCGTTTCTTTGTATTTGGAACTTTGTGTTGCTCCATCTAGAGGCTGTAGGAATATAGCCACTATTTTTTTACTGTAAGGAACAGGCTTGTGGAATTTCCCAGCTGAAAGTGATTCTCGTGGGAAAGACCTTGGGATATGAGTGGCCCAACAGAGGAGAGATTAACTAGGGCCAAGAGCAAAGTTGAACAAAAGAGAAGAGGCTCAATCATAAACCCAACTGCACCTGCTTCAACTCCCTCCATGGATACAGTAACAATAACAAAGGCATTGGTTAAAATAAATGAAACTCTGGAAGTCTTAACAAAGCAGAGCACTGAAAACTCCAAACAGTTGAATGAATTATCAACAAAATTGGACCTGAACACAGAGACTATAAATAAATTAGTTCAAGAAAATGAGATAACTAGAAAGATCGCAGAGGAGGCAAAAACTTCGGCAGAGGAGGCAAAAATTTCTGCAGGAAACACACAGGAAAAGATAGTACCAGTCTGTAAAAAGCTGGAAGAACATGATGCTGCCCTGTCTTTAATGGAACTACAGAGGAAAAGTAAAAATTTGAGATTGAGATTTATTCCAGAAAATGAAAAGGACAATTTGATAGACTATCTTACAAAAGAATTTCTGGACTTTTGGCAGGACAGCTTAAAAGAGGAGGAATTCAAGATAACAACTGCTTTCAGACTGGGAAGGAGACAGAACAGAAAGAGCCCAAGAGATTGCCTGATAACCTTGAGATCTCAGGAGGAGAGAGACAAGATATTGAATTTACACTTCCAAACAGCTCTTGGGATTGAAGATTCTCGTGTGCAGATCTTTAAAGATATCCCTAAATATATTTTGGAAGCGAGGACCTTTTACAAGGATTTGGTCACTCTATTGAGAAAGAACAACATACTATTCAGATGGGAGTTCCCACAAGGCCTGTCTTTTAACTACAAAGGAAAGAAAATTAAGATTAAAACAGTGCAAGACAAAGAACAGTTTCTGACAAGGAATGAGGAGGACCTTCTGAAGGGAACGGCGGAACCTACGGACCTAGAGGATTTACCAGATATTTCCAATTTATCTTTTGGAGCTAAAAAATCAACAGAAGACGATCTTCTTGGAGCTGTTGGAGGGGTAACCAAATAAAGAACAAGATGTCTCTGCAATTTCTAAGTTGGAATTGTAATGGCCTCAATCTTCCTAGAAAGAGACGAGAGGTTTTTCATATCTTAAAAAAAGAACAATTGGACTTGATTTGTTTACAAGAAACCCATGTGACTAGAGTACATCGAAAATTACTTATTAACAAAAGATTAGGACAAGAATTCATTTCATCGGACAAAGTGAAGAAAAGAGGAGTGGTGATTTATGCAAAGGAAAAGTTGGCCCCTAAATTAATATTTAAAGATGAACAAGGAAGGTATTTGGCAATTGAAATTCAAGTTCAAGGAGAAAAATTATTGATAATAGGAGTTTATGCACCAAATGAAGGGAAGTCAGAATTTTTTAAGAAATTGCATGAGACATTAATAGACTTTTTGGATTATAATGTAATTTTAATGGGAGACATGAATGGAGTGGTTTCTACAAATATGGACAAAGCACAAAAACAGGTGATCTCCAAGGATGGGAGATTACCTAAGACCTTTTTTGAAATGACTGACAATATGAATCTGATTGACATCTGGAGAACAAGGAACCCTCTTGAAAGAGAGGGAACTTTCTTCTCTGAAGCAAAAATGACATGGACTAGAATCGACCAAATATGGATAACTAGTGGGATGGCATCAAAGATTAAGAAAGTGGAAATCTGCCCAAAGACTTGCTCCGGCCATAATGCTGTAAAGATGGAGATGAACCCAACAACAGCTGGCTCCTTTAGATGGAGGATGAATGACTCCCTATTTAGAGACGAAGAGGTCTATAAAAAGGCCCAGAAAGTGGTAAAGGACTACTTTGAGATAAATCTGAGAACAGAAGTGGAAAAAAGAGTAATTTGGGACGCAAGTAAAGCCATCATGCGAGGATTTTTAATACAACAGAACGCCATAAAAAGAAAGAGACAGAATGAGAAGAAGGATAAGATCCTGGAAAAGATAAAAGAAGGAGAAAAAAGATTGAGATCTAAACCAAAGTCACATGAAATCTTGAGAGAAATCAAGTTCTATCAGAGACAATATATGGAACAATATATGGACAATATATCAGAGACAATAAAACAAATGAGACAAAAGACATTTGAATCGGCAGACAAATGTGGGAAATTTTTGGCATGGCAACTGAAGAAGAGACAAAAACAAAATACGATTACAAATTTAGAAGTGGAAGGAAAAAATATTTATAAACCAAATGAGATCAGAAACTGCTTTCAGAGTTATTTCAGGAGACTTTATGCACAAGGGCCGGTGAATGAAAAAGAAATAGAAGAATTTCTTAAAAAATATGGACTACAAAAAATTTCTGAACAAAGTAAAGTGACTTTGAATCAGAAGATAACTGATCAAGAAATTGAGGGAGCCATTCAAAATATGCAATTGGGAAAATCTCCAGGACCTGATGGACTGACCTCCAGATATTATAAAGCTTTGAAAGAATGGCTTATACAACCATTGAAGGAGGTCTGTAACGAAATCTTAGAGGGGAAGAAGGCACCTGAATCGTGGAAAGAAGCATATATTACACTTATACCAAAGTCAGAGACTGAGAAGAACCAGGTTAAGAACTACCGCCCTATATCATTACTTAATGTGGATTACAAAATTTTTGCAGACATTTTGGCAAAAAGACTGAAAAAAGTTTTGGTGGGGGAGATTCATAAAGACCAAGCGGGCTTTCTCCCGGGAAGACACTTGTCAGACAATGTGAGAAACATAATAGACATTATGGAGTTACTGGAAGTTAATATTAATACCAAGGCAGTTTTAATATTTGTGGATGCGGAGAAAGCCTTTGACAATATTTCTTGGAATTTTATGAAAAAGAATCTCCAAGGGATGGGGGTAGGCCAAGGTTTTGAAAATGGTATAAGTGCAATTTATTCTGAACAAAAAGCAAAATTAATTGTAAATAATGTGGTTACTGAAGAATTTGCTATTGAAAAAGGGACAGGACAGGGGTGCCCAATATCCCCACTACTTTTTATATCGGTCCTGGAGGTCTTATTAAACATGATTAGAGAGGACCAGCTGGTTAAAGGGATTCAGGTCGGAGCTAAACAGTACAAACTGAGAGCATTTGCAGATGATCTAGTTTTAACTTTACAAGAGCCAGACACTAGTACGAAAAGAGTTTTAGAACTAATACAAGTATTTGGTCAAGTAGCAGGATTTAAGTTGAACAAACAGAAAACGAAAGTATTGGATAAAAATCTAACAGTGGTTGAAAGAGAGAGGTTTCAGAGTGAAACTGGTTTAACGGTAGCAAAGAAGGTGAAATACGTGGGGATTAATTTGACATCTAAGAATGTGAACCTATTTAAAGATAACTATGAGAAATGTTGGTCAGAAGTTAAGAAAGATTTAGAAGTATGGTCAAATTTGAGACTTTCCTTGTTAGGCCGAATTGCTGTTATTAAGATGAATGTCTTGCCGAGAATGTTGTTTTTGTTTCAAACATTACAGATTTTGGACAAAATGGATTGTTTCAAGAGGTGGCAAAAGGATATATCTAGATTTGTCTGGCAGGGCAAAAAGCCCAGAATAAAATTTAAGATACTAACTGATGCAAAAGAAAGAGGGGGGTTTGCCCTGCCGGACTTAAAGTTGTATTATGAATCAGCGGCTTTCTGCTGGCTGAAAAGTTGGCTGCTTCTTGAAAACACAGACATTTTGGATTTGGAAGGGTTCAATAACAGATTTGGCTGGCATGCATATATATGGTATGACAAGGTTAAAACTCATCAAGGTTTTAAAAACCATATTGTTAGGAAAGCATTATATAATGTTTGGATTCGGTACAAAGATTTGTTGGAAAATAAAACCCCCAGGTGGTTGTCACCAATGGAAGCTAAGGAAGTGAAAAAACTTAATATGGAAGCCAAATGGCCAAAATATTGGGAAATTATAGAACATGAGGAGGGAAAAGTGAAACTGCAGAGCTATGAGAAATTGAAGTCAAAAGTAAGAGATTGGCTTCATTACTATCAGATAAATGAAGTTTTCAAACAGGACAGGAAAATCGGCTTCCAGGTGGAGAGGTCAAAATTAGAAACAGAGTTATTGGAACCCAATACTAAGAATCTGTCAAGAATGTACAACTTGCTGTTGAAATGGAATACACAGGATGAGACGGTTAAATCAGCTATGATTAAATGGGCACAAGACATTGGTCATAACATTATGTTTGCTGACTGGGAACAGTTATGGACCACCGGTATAAAGTTCACGGCATGTAATGCCTTAAGAGAGAACATTATGAAAATGATATATAGGTGGTACATGACCCCAGTCAAGCTTGCAAAAATTTATCATACGCCCAATAATAAATGTTGGAAATGTAAGGAAACTGAAGGTACTTTCTACCACCTTTGGTGGACGTGCCCAAGGATCAAGGTCTTCTGGGAAATGATTTATAATGAAATGAAAAAGGTGCTTAAATGCACATTTGTGAAGAAACCAGAAGCCTTCCTCCTGGGCATGGTAGGCCAATTGGTGTCAAGGAAAGATAGGACGTTTTTTATGTATGCTACAACAGCAGCAAGAGTACTTTTAGCAAAGTATTGGAAGACACAAGAACTACCCACACTGGAAGAATGGCAGACCAAGGTGATCGACTACATGGGACTGGCGGAGATGACTGGCAGAATCCGTGACCAAGGGAAAGAGACGGTGGAAGAAGACTGGAAGAAATTTAAAGTTTATCTTAAGAATTGTTGTAAAATTAATGAATGTTAAAATGTCTTGGGTAATGCAAAATAGAATTGCAGTGACAAACATTTGGATATGAGAAAAAAGATTCAAAGAAAGTGCTATAAGAAATTGAAATTAGGGGTTGCTGGAATGATTTAAAACAGGGATGCAGAAAGGGGAGGTATGGGGAAGTCGCTGAAAGAAGGTTTTAGGAAAGAAAGGTCAAGAAATTATACGTGTTTATATGTTTGTTTGTCTATGTATTGTGTTGTATTGTCTTTAATATTTGTTGAAAAACCAATAAAAAATTTATAAAAAAAAAGAAGTATGAATTTGCTGAACAAACTTTTAAATGGAATACAAAGAGGGAGGTGGGAGGAAGTCAGGAAAATAAGTAAAAGAATGGTGAGAAATTGAAAAGAGGGATTTTTTTTCTCTCTTTTTCTTTTTTCTTCTTTCTTTTTTTTTCTTCTCTCTTCTTTTTCTGGTGTTTATCTTGTTGTTGTTTATGGTTTTGTAACCTTTTTTCTTGTTAAAAATCTAATAAAATATTATAAAAAAAGAAAAATGTAAGATACAGTAGGGGACATTTATTTATGTATTATCAAGAAGAATAAAGCAAGGATAAAAGACACCTACTCCCCACCTTCTGGGACAAAAGAGGGATTATCAGTCACTGTGTGGCTCCTACTACTAACAGGGGACATTGGTGCTTTCTCAAAATAGACTAGTTCTATCAAGCTACCCTAAGCCTTTGGGAATCTTGTCACAAGAGGAGCGTAAAGCTCACCTCTGGAGTTTTTGGAGGATATACATGCCTGGTGTTCTTAAGAACACTGCAGATTTAGGTCATGTGGAAGATCTATACTTTGATTGCTTCCGTGCCAGGGTGGGGGCCACATTTTGGGATTGTAGTCTTGCGAAGATGGTGTATAAGCACAGACGATATCTAAGGAGGAGAGGTGTATTAGTTTCCTGGTATTTCAAAAATGTGGCATCACCAGCTCCTCTACTTCCACATACAGATTTGGACCCCATGCAACTCCTGACAGAGGTGGATACGGCCACAACATCTGTCTGGCTTGTGATGAGAGAGCTCAAAGATTGTGAACAGGGCTCTCCATACAAAGCACCTAGCATGGGGGCACCTACATGTAATATCTACTCTGCTCTTTTCTGCCCATGCTCTGGGGTTTCAGTTTTCAGGCTTGGGGACAGGACGGTGACTGGTTTTGGTACCAAGTTCTGTCAATTACCCCCACTGAGTTCAATGGGATCTAATCTCGGGTCACTACTGTGCAGACCATGCCAGGCTTGCAAGTGGGGTGAGGAGCATACAGAAGAAACTGGAATCACTGGAGATCTTTAGAAATGGGGCTTCTCTTGGGAAGGGGCTGCCCCAGGGGCAGGAGAATATCTAGGGCAAGAGAATCCCTGCAGGGCCTCTGAGGCTCCCTTTGCTTCTTCATCTCTCAAAGGACCCTGCAGCTTGTTTTGACTGCTCAGGAAGGATGAAAGAGACGGATCCTGCAAAGCTCGTAAGGATGGAAGGGGGAAGATGGACGGTTGACCTGGTCAGGTTGTCTCCTGCATCCCTTCGCACAACCTCTGAGCGTTCCCTCCCAGGGACCTCCGAGAGATCTGGTGAGTTCCAGGGGAGGGGAGATGGGGACATGGATGGATGGAGCCAGAGAGGTATTGGGGCTTGCCCAGGGGGGCACCATTTCGGGCTCCTCCACCTGCCTGCCTGCGCCTTTGTCATCTGCAGGCAATTTGAGCTAGGAATACATCACTGCTCCCCGACCACCGCGATGTATTGGCAGCTCAAAATGTCTAAAACCAGCACCGTGATTGAATGCTCTACCCATGTCATAAAACTTACCAATCCATTGGGCAGCACTGGAAGTCATGACTCTTGAAAGTAACCTGATCCTGGGCTTCCGATTTGTCTGCGAAGGGAAATGGCAAGGGGGTGTGAGTCGTCCGTTTAAAAGACGACCGTTACTGGGGCTTTTGAGCAGTGGGGGTGAGTGCCAGGGTTAGACACCCCCCCCCAAAAAAGTGCCCTACAGGTAGTGGGGTGTCGAGGGGACCAGCCGGGCGTGAAGAGGAGCGATTGCCGGAGCCCCGGCGCTGCTTCGGCAGTGAGTGTGTGTGTGTGTGTGAGAGAGAGAGAGGGAGACGGTGGCTTGAGCCTGCCCGTGGCTCCAGCGCAGCTCAGAAACTCGAAACCAGAAGATACAGGAAGCGATTGGAGTACTCTGTTTTTTTGAATGGGGATGCAGATTTTATGAATGAAAGCACTGAAAGGCTTGAAAACATTGCAAATTCTTTTTTTAAAAACCTCTAAAAAGGACCCTGGATCTTGGCAAGTCCTACCAAAGCTTGGCAGGAGGACACTTTTCCATAACTGGGAGGTAATCCCAGGGAGGAGAAGTCCCTGGTAAGAGCCTTAGTAGGAGAAAGCGGGGGGGGGGAGGGGCCTGTATTGGAATAAAAACTGAGAGAAATAGCATATATACCATAGATTCCGGCGTATTAGGCGACTGGGCTTATTGGACAACCCCCCAA
The DNA here is from genome assembly GCF_964270895.1 of Podarcis filfolensis. Lineage (NCBI taxonomy): Eukaryota > Metazoa > Chordata > Lepidosauria > Squamata > Lacertidae > Podarcis > Podarcis filfolensis. The sequence goes on from NW_028149485.1 coordinate 178,625, forward strand.
ATTGGCAGCTGCAATTTGGGGTTTCGTCTTATAAGCCCAGTTGCCTAATACGCTGGGCAGTAGCAGGCGGCGGGCTCTGCTCCGCACCACCCATACCTGGCGGATTCCCTCTGATTCAGAGGGAGACAGCTCCGCAGAAATTGGGTCCCACCGCTGCAGCGAAGCGGGGACCCTTTAAAAACCGCAGGTGGAAGAAGCTTGCAGCCGTGGGACTCGGCGGGCACCGTTTGCGCCCCCCCCCCGTTCGGCAAAGGAACCCTACAAAAGGCTCCGGAGTGAGACGGGGGTTGGCGCGGTGCTGAGAGTCAATCGCTACTTCTGCGGAGCGAAGCTGCACAGCTGTTGTCGGAGAGCGCTGTCCTTCTTCCTGTGACAATTCGGATTTTAAACAACAACCCGTGAGTAGGACAATTGAAAATTTTGGATTAAAATATAGCCTTGAATTTGACCTGAAATGGGAAGGTGTAAAAAGGAAGTCCGCCTCCCGTCCTTTGTATAAAGATCAAAGCAAAGATTTTACAAGCTAAAAGCCGGGAAAACTGATAGTCTGAAGTTTCCTGCACTTTTAACCATCAAACCCCCCTAGACAGCAGGAGGAAAGGGGGAGAAAATTTGATTTTCTAATCCTGCAGAGAGAGAGTTAAGAAAATAAGTTTCCACTGTCCCTAACCTGGGGACGGAATGACAGGAAAGAAACTGTCGGTGATATCTACAATTTGAAAATAGAAAAATCGACATATAGAACTGGAAAAGGGGAAAAATAATTCCAATGCTGCTTTCTGCCTGTTTTATATTGAAAGGAAACAAAATTTCTGAAAATCGAAAGTAATTTTTTCCTTGTTGGATACAATTTAAAAATGGATGCCAAAAAGTAACTACACCCCCTAGAGGAAGCCAGCCAGCGTGTTTGTTCTAAAATATAAAGAGAACATTGCAACTGGGAAAATTCGACCGTGGGACCAGCTCCCTGACCTTGACAGAAATGATTAGAGAGGAAGTTTTATCTGCCCTGAGCAAAGTATATGATGTGCTGCGACAGCTGGAGGAGAAGGTGTCTTTGATGAATCAAAAGATGGACTATACAGCAGCTGCAGTCAGCAAAGAGGTGCCAATGGAAAATGCAGTTACAGAAACTGCACAACAATCTATTCAGGAAACTGGTTCAATAGGGCAAGTGCAAGGGCAGAGAAAGATGGAAGAGATTGTGAATGTACCTCAAAAGACACAGAGAGTTAAAGTCTCACATGACCAAAAGCTGCAACACTGGAAGATGGAATTTGGAGGACACTGGCTAAACATTGGATTTAAGAAAATTTCTATTTCTGGTGGGACTGTGAAACAAGTGGAAGATCTTTTTTGGAACAATTACTCTTTGGATTACAAACTAAACACTGGGGAGTGCAACACCAGGGAATGGGACAATTGGATAAAAGGAAATGAAGAATATTACTGTACGGAATTACCCGGAGATTGGCCCCCCCAAGGAGAAAGAGAAGGAAAGGCGAAAGAACTCAACAGGGAACAAGGATGTATGCAATTACAAACAGGAACAAGAAAACTCGCAGAAGGGGCTTGGAAGTGACTTGAGAGCCTCAGACATTAGGACACCTGATTGACAAGGATATAATGATATATGGACTGACATTGCCGTGAACCAGGAAAAGGGACGCTGGATTAACTTAGAATGAGAAGTGCTTTTTGTAATAAACTTATATTTATGGAATTAGTTTAATACTAATGAAACATTAAAAGATGTTGGAAAGGATGTAATTGGCTTTAGTTTAATGATTTGAGGATAAGAAAATTAATGAAATTATTGTAAAAATGAAGTGGCTTGAGTAATAAGGTAAAATAAGAATTTGTAAGAATGGTTTGATTATAAATGAAAAAATGAGGATATTATATGGGGATATATAATTAAGGGTAAGGTAAGAAGTATGAATTTGCTGACTTCCGGTCGGCGCCAGCGCTAATGGCCGCCTCCTGCTGAGCTCTGCTCAGGGAGGCTTCTTCACGAGTTCAGGTCTGATCGCTACGGCGAAGCGGGGACCCCTAAAATCTCAGGCGCGGAAGCCTGAGAGCAAGGAGGCTCGGTGGGCACCTTAAGCGCCCCCCCTTACTGCAAAGGAGTCTTTTTAAAGGCTCCGGAGCGGCATCGGGGAGCGCGGTGCTGAGAGCTGCTACCCAGCCCGTGGAGTGAAGCCGCGTCGCCATTGACGGAGAGCGCCGATTCCTTCCTGACATTTGGAACTTAAATTGGACTACCGTGAGTAAGATGGAACAACAAATCTAAAAGGAAACAATTTGAAATTGGCTGAAAACGGAGAAGGCAAAAAGTAAGGAAGTCTGCCTTCCTCGGACTGCATGTAAATAAAGCAACGGACAGGAAGCTGCAATTTGACAGAAAGCAGCCTTTAAATTGACGGACTCTGACATTGGACTTAAATCCACCCCTTAGCAGGGGGGGAAGATTGGTGATTTGTTTTACCTGCATGAAAGAAGCTTAGAAGGGGAAAGTTCTGCCGTTTTAAACCCTTGGGGAGGACTGCTTGGAAAGCGAGCCACCGGGACTGAGAACTGTCATTTGATTTGCTACAAAGTAGGCGCTTTGCCTTGGATAAATTAAAGACACTATTTGTTACAAGTCTGGCACTTTGGAAAGATACAATTTGATGTTTTGGAAATTATTGGACAATTGGTTGCTACTTTTGTTTACCTCTGAAGGGAACTTTCGTTTCTTTGTATTTGGAACTTTGTGTTGCTCCATCTAGAGGCTGTAGGAATATAGCCACTATTTTTTTACTGTAAGGAACAGGCTTGTGGAATTTCCCAGCTGAAAGTGATTCTCGTGGGAAAGACCTTGGGATATGAGTGGCCCAACAGAGGAGAGATTAACTAGGGCCAAGAGCAAAGTTGAACAAAAGAGAAGAGGCTCAATCATAAACCCAACTGCACCTGCTTCAACTCCCTCCATGGATA